>NC_091698.1:54172500-54205000 GCF_041296265.1 Equus caballus | reverse complement strand
TACAAACCAGCATAAGAAAAGTTTGAAATGGGTTGAAAAGATCTGCTAAACAGTTTTAATGTTTCACCCTAAATCCTATTTATTCAGTCAAGAGCTGATCAAGCTGGCAGTAAAATATCTAGTCTACCAAACCTTTAAAGATCTCGTAATTTTATTTTTTATTTTCATTCTGTCTTTGGTAGCAAGTGAATAGGTGCACTTTGGTAATCCTTGCCTCTGGACAAGCGCAGAATTCTTTTTTTTTTCTCCTTGTCCTTTCTGAATGCCTAATAACAGAGCCTTGCTTCCTGTCTAATGATGAAAGGGTGGCAGTCAAGACCTTTCTCTTAGTTTACTACAAAATTGAGGAATTTCATGGACTATTTTGAGAACAGAATCCTGTGAAATACTAGTAGTAATAAGTAAAGCCCTTTTAAAAAAAAAAATTAGGTAATTTAAAATGTATTTAGTCCAATTAATAAACAGTCCAATTACTAAGACTGTATGAAACTGAAGATAACACAAGTAAGCACAGGATATTGTGTTATTAAGGGAGATAAAGGATATGGAATTATGGATTTGTTGGTAGAAATAGGGTGCTTTGTTCTGTTATACACACAGATTTACAAAGAGCAAGGATACAACTACATTATTTGAAATAATTATTTTTTAAAGTTTTGTAGAAGCTTGTTTCATGAAAACATTGTAGACATGTTTCTTAAATAGAAAGACTTCTCAATCTATATTTTTTGACTGAATAAAAATATCTAATGTTATGAAAGACACCATTGGGTGGGCAATGATCTCAGCAGCTACACTGACAGTTTCTCATGTTCTAATTCACCTTCACAAATCCATGGCATCATTTTTTGGCTAAAGTAATGTCAGTCGGTGACATTTGCGGCAAGTATAGAAAGGACCCCCCGTGGCAGCCATTTTTATTTGATTCTTAAGATCCAAAGGCTGCTGAAAGAACAATTGAATAAAGTTGAGGTTTGGAGAAGCTTGATTTTCTTGTTCTCTGTGAAATGAAACTCAAGTCTTTTTCTTCCCCTTCCCCTTAAAAGCAAAAGTCTGCTAGGGGGTTGTAGCTGTGTCAAAGCCGCTGGGATGCCACTGCTGATCACTTTAATTACTACGACTAAGGAGGATAAAATTAAAAGTAGCACCATTGAAGCAGTGGAAGAAAGCTTGCCTAGATGTCGGTGAACTGTGAAATATAAAAATTGCATACCAATGCATTTTTATGGAAAGGAAACAAGGAATTACATTACTTATTCTTGAAGAGTTTGTCCTTAAATTGTCAAGTTTTACTAGTGCATCTATCTATGGCAGATTGTAGACCATTTCAGAACGATAAGGAAAATAGTAACTTGGAGACATGCCGTGAAAGGGCTAAATATTTTTTCGGTTTAGGTCCGAAGTGGTTAGTTCTGATCCATCTTCTATATTTGAATGTTTTAAATTCATTGTGTTGAAATACAAGCTCTTTGTACCATAACAGGACTTTTGGCTTATCCTGAGGATGTTAGCAAAGAGAAAAGTAAAGCTTAAGTGTACTACGTTCAGCACTTTTCTGAAGGCTTATAATTTAAGGTCAGGAACCTAAGTTAAATGAATATAAACAAGTTAGTTTTTTTCACCTCTCTGCATTAGGTAGCACAAAGGGAAGTTTAACCTTATTTGTTTAGCCAAAGTGTAAGTAAAAAACCACAATAACAGTAGGGCTTCAGAAAAATTCCCTGAACACAGTTATGTAATACATAGGACCAGTGCTTTGAAATCAGACAGACACTAATTTTAATTCTTACTATGCCATTTACAAGTGGTATTTAAGTGAGATTCAATTTCTATCAAATCAGAGTGATAGTAGTTACCTCACAGAGTTGTGAGTAGTAAATGAGACAACACAAAGGAAAACGCTGTGTGCGTAGGCACAGAACTAGTATTTACTCAGACGTTTGTTATAACTTGTAAAAGAAAAATGTCATGGAGAAGGAGCCCTCCCAAAAATACGGCTTCCATCACACCCTCAAAAGAGTACATTCATCTTACAAAACCTAGATCATCCTACATAACTTGGTCTAAGTAATACTATATAGAAAAAGGTAAATGTCATCAGGCCCATTCTTAGAAATAGGAAGCCTAACTACTTCAATTTATTTAGGTATATTTAGACTAGGCAGGTAAATGAAAGATATATAGGTTTCCTACATTTTGAATTTTTCGAGTGTATTTTTAATGACAACAGTCTTCTAAGTTACTTTACCTCTGCATCCCAATGACAAGAGTCCTTTTATTTTTTTCAGCAGACGTAGTAAACAGATGATTTATTTATAGCCATGAGTTTCTGTTTTCTTTTGAATGCAGAATGGTCAAAACAGATAGCAGTAATGCATTTCTGTGCTTGGGTAGGTTTAGGCAAACCATCATTGTCAGAAATATTCATTATCAACATATATGAGCAGTTGTGCTGAATGCTATTCAGAAACAATGAAATAATCATTGTCCTGATTTTGCTGTTCATTTTATTCCTTTGACATAAACAATACGTCTCTTTTGTGGAAAAGAGGCATAGATTTTATTGCTATCTAATTTTTAATTATAGCTGCAAAAATCAACTTGTAATGGAGCTTATATATAAAAATTAAAATCAGGTATTTTTACTTATAGTGAATCTGTAAATTAATACTATCAGTTAAATTAAAATTGTTTGCATAATCACTTGCTATAATTACAAGCTTTTCCTTCTACTCTTAACAATTAACTTCTATTTTCTCAGTTGGTTCTTTGTCTTAAGGGAAGTTAATGGGTGAGAAAACAAACAGCGCAGATATGCCATCCCACTGGAGAGCTCTATGCCCAAGCAAAATGGTCTCTGTCGCGTTAGGACATTAGTAGAAAAGTAAATCAAGGCAATCTGATAGGGAACTAGAATTCTGTCAATCAGGCTCAAGATTTTGTGCTGTGTCCATAAACTTTGTTTACTGTAGGGTTTTATGAGTTGTAACCTGCCCTTGCAGTCTGTTAATGAGGCTAAATCTTGGTACTTGAGAATTGAATTACAGCACACCTCTGGGCTAATGGTTATAAACAGAAAGTCCCATTAGGGCTGCATTCTGATTTGTTCATTTGCATTTTTTTCTATTGTATAGAGAACAATGACGGGTAAATAGGTACAAACAAAGAATTTACATGGAAATTGATAAAGTGTCCCTAATTAGTATTTAGAGTTGGTTTTATTAATGATTGCCTGCTTTAAATTACACTCTTGGTAAGCTCTCAGAAACATTTGCAGCTGGGAGTGTTATTGGGGGATGAGAGAGAGGAGGGGGAAGCCAAGGAGAGGTGGTAGCCTGTGAGGAAAAAATGAGGTTCCCATTTCATATTCAGAGAGGTAGAATCATTTATTTCATTTTAACTCAGTTAAGATGACCCAGACCACTTCATCTTAGTCTGAATCACCAAATTCCAGCTCTGCAAGAAGTTATTATTCACGCAGTGAAATTCACTTAAACCTAGTTGCCTGAGGCATATCAAATAATGGTTTTTATTAGTGCTCTTAACTTTTCTTAAGTTTGAAAGATGGAAGTTTAGTAAAAGCTCAATTTTCCTTAGTTGGCCATGTAATTTGATGCTTTTTGGGATCAAGTAGTTTGGTGGTTAAGAGCAAGGGCTCTATAGTCAGACCTGGGCTGGACTCCTTACTCTGACATCAGTGCTACCTGTGTGACCTTGAAATGCTAAACCTAAATACTATTCTCATTGGTAAAAATTGGGTTGTGAAAATTAAATGAGATCACACATATAAAGCACTTAGCGCATCAAAGCTCAGGAAATTTGAAGAACCATCACCAAAATCACCATTATGAAGCCTGCATTTTCTGTTATTCCTAGTATGTTTTCCACATTGAGAAATACTAATAATGAACTGAGGATTTTTGTATGTTATTCTTGCATCTTTAGTCTTACTCTGCCCAGCACTTACTACTCCTCTAACCGCAAGTGAGCTTGTGTCTCTAAATACCAAGAAAATTTCCCTTGAATGTTAGATCTCTCTTTTTGCCCCTACCATAATCACCACCCACCCCAGAAAGCCCACCATCTCATCTCTTTCCTTCCTTCCCATGAGTCTTTTTTTTAAGGAAAAAAACTTTTACTACAAGAGTAGTACATGTGTATTATAGAAAATTAGAAAATGGAGACAAAGTAAGAAAACAAAAATATCACATTTCCCAGCCAGATGTCAACACCATGACAATTTTGTGAATATCCTTCCAAGTCTTTTTCTATACATATATGTTTGTGTGTTTATTTTGCCAAAACGACAAAATGAGTGTTATTACTGTATAAACTATTTTTTCAGTTAAGTTATACTTCCTCTCATTTAATGCTATCATTATATTCAGGTTTCTCTAATTATATTCAACAGTGTCCTTTACAGCTCTTTGTTCAAACCAGTATCTGAGCCAGGACTTATACATTGCACCTGGTTAAGTCCCTTTTGTTGGTGGTGATGGTGATTGGTTAGTTGTTTTTTTGCTGTGTGTGTGTTTTCTTAACTCTCTCTGGTTAGAATGACCAGATCGGTTGTCCTGAATATCCTACCTTCTGGATTTGTTTGGTTACTTCCTTGCTGTGTCATTTATCATGTTTCTCTATCCTTTGTATTTATAATAAACTGGAAATAATACCTAAAGGCTTAGTGGATTCACTTTAAACATTTGGGCTGGCATTTATAGGTGGTGTGCTCTTCATGTGCTTCACATCAAAAAACATGTAACACGTGGTTGACCCAACATTAAGGATGCTAAGACTGACCATAGATTAGTGGTCCCTAATGGAGAGATCCATTCACAATTAGGTTTTCCCCTTGCAACCAGGAAATAACCTGTGTGGTGCTACTAAGCATATGTCCCAATTATTATGGCTGTGTAACAAACTACCCCAAACTTAGTGGTGTAAAATACTGTTTTTATGCTCACAGATTCTGTGAGTCAGGAGTTCAGACAGGGCATAATGGGGATGCTTTGTCTCTGTTCCACATTGTCTGGGGCCTCAGTTGGGGAGACTTGAACAGTTGGGGTGACTCAAAATGGCTAAAGGCTGAGATCGTCTGAAGGCCTCTTCATTCATCTGTCTGACCCTTGAGCCAGGAAGACTCAAAACTGAACTCTGCTGGGACTGTAGACTGGAGCACCTACATGTAGTCTGGGATTATTACAGCATGACAGCTGGGGTCCCAAAGACTACAAAACGCAAGAATTTCACGAGAACTGGGCAAAGGGGACCTTTCCTACCTAGCTGTGGAAGTCACCTACAACACTTCTGTATTTTCTTGATTATGTACAAGTCACTAAAGCTGGCCCAGATTCAAGGGGAGAGGAATTAAACTCTTGATGAGGAAGTGGCAAGGTCACATTGCAGAGAACATGTGGGATGAGAAAACTGTCGTGACTATTTGGAAAATGCAGTCTGCCATAGCATAATATGAATATCCAGTTCCCCGTCAGAGATTCACCTGAGAGCTTTAATAACAGTTGATAGTCCTTGCCAGAATCAGTCATTCTTTTATGAATAGCAAAGTTATGTTTTTATAATTTTACCTTTTAAAAATTATTATTATAGATGGCATTATTTTATAAAGTAGAGCTTTCTCTCATTAACTGGGACTATTTAGTTACCCTAAAATTCAGTTCCCACTGGAAAGACAATTGCTTTATTCTTTTCTCCTAATTACTAATTTTCGGGAATTATTTTAAAAGCTGCTTCAAATAAGTTTATACATCCTTCTAAGAACTTTTTGAATGTCATAATGAATTGATGAATTTTCATTGATTCAGTGTGTGATTTCATTGATTCAATTCATTGCAGTCATTGTTCTTCTGATGCTGAAATTGGTTCATTTTGTCCACTGGGAGCTTCAAGCCTGTCTCTGGGTTCATTTGGTACCTCTATTAATCTATCCCCATTAATTTTGACAGTTCTTATTTCTAGCCATCTCAAAATTTGTGAAAGAATTGCCTAGACTTGAGCTCTACCAGTCTGGTTTACCCTTGTCCCTAATGATACTGTTTACCAAGTTTGTCCTTTTTTAACGTTCAGACTCATTAACCTCTGATATTTACTGCATTTGATTACTCCCTTGTGCATGAAAGCCTCTTCAACTTTGATTCTCAAAGTAGGGTACATCAGTGTTCTAGTACTTCTTCTCTTTCTCTGTCTCCTTCTCCTCTTTATATCTAAATATAGATGTTTTCCATGTTTCAGGCAGTGGCCCTCCTTTTTCTCTATAGTACCTCTTCAGGTGCTTTCGTAACTCCTATAACTTCAGCCATCAGCTCTGTAGTCGTAGTTTAACTTCACTTCCTAGCATCAGTTTCACTTCCCCAACTACCTACTAACATCTTTACTTAGATGTCCTGCCAGCCTCTCAAACCCAGTCTATCTTACCCCAAACTTTCTCTCTCTCCCTTCTTATAGTTTCTTAGTTTTTCTGTTTCTATTTTTAGTTCCACTAGTTGCCCAAGTGTAAAACTTCTGAGTCAGATTTTTCTTCTCTCCGCATCTATCTCTAATGTATTTCTTACACTTGTCTCTTTCCATTCCTATTGCCATCCTAGTTCTGGATCTCATTACAGCTTCCTGAAACTATTTTAAGAGCCTCCTAACTAGTGTCTTTCCAGTCCTTCTTTGCCAACCTGTCTTATACACTGTTGTCAGATTAATCTTTCTCAAATACACCTCTGATTGGTCATTCCCCTAGACCAAAAAACAAATAGATGAACAAACATAAAAACAAACCTTTAGTTGTCCCTTGCTGAATAAATAAAGTACTTCAGCCTCTTGGACAGGGCCTCTACAGTCTATCTACCCAGCTTTATTTTTCTTGCCTTTCTCTCTGTCTTGCTTTGTCTTTCTGTCATTATTTTTGCCCTATGCTCAGGAAAACTAGACTATGTACTTTTCTTCCAATATACTTTCTTCCCTCTATGTCTGTATATAGTTCCTACCTCCTCATCTCTCCTACACTGACCTACCTAACTGCTGACTCCCATTTCTATTCATTCCAAATCCTGCCCCTTCTGCAGGCCCAACTCAAAAACCATGATGTCATGATGCCTCCTGTTTGTCTCTCAGCCAAAAATGTTCTGCTGAATCTTGCTGCATTTCCATCAGACCTCCTTATTGTGGCTATTTTATCTTTCCCGCTATATTATAAGTTTTTGAGGGTGTAAATTATAAGTTTTCGTACTTGAAATTTCTATAGCAAGTACCAAGGTATGTACTAAGGACCAGGGACACAAAGATAAATTAGATATAGCTCCTGCCTTCAAGTAGCTCAGTTCTACTGAGAAGGAAGCATTTTTACAGAATCATAATGTAGCTTGACTAGTATTATTTTAAAAAGTAATAACACACATAGAATACACAGGATAACATAGAGGAAAGAGAACTTTATTCTATCAGTGGGGAGGAGGGAAGAATAGTCAGGGGAAGTTTAACTGATTTAAACTGAATCTTGAAGAATGAGTAAAAGTTAGATAAGACAAAAGAAGAACATTCTAGGAAGAGGAAATGACATATTCAAATCCATGGATGCATGAAACTACGTGACACAGGAAATTCTGTATAAATAGATGTGAGGTTTTATGGAAAGTGCGAGAGACTAAGGGAAGATAATACTGCAAAGATATGTTGGAGCTAGATTGTTTTAGGCTTTGTTTTGTCATCATAATGCCTTATTTTATATACTTTCCAGTATACAGAGAAATTTCACATTCATTATTTGTGGTTCATAATAACCCTTTTTTAGTAGGCAAAAACTGTTTTAGTTATTAATTCTCTGTAGTTTTTAGTTATTTTAAATATCAAAAACCATATTAGATTTTACTTTTTCTTCTCAGTTTGCACCTGGTGGGGAGGGAGTAGGATTGGGGGTAGTCGAGCAGTTGCTCAATTCTGATTTTAAAACTACCGGCAATAATAACTGTGTAACTAATGTACTATCCCCATTCCTACTCCAGCCTCCTAAAAATGTCATTTCCTGTATTTTATCAACATGGTGTAGCAGCACTTTCTGCTATCAAAGATGTCTTTTAGCCGGTGCTCTATGCCTTTATTAGAAATATCGCAAGTTAAATTCTATTCTTAGGTAATAAAGTATTAATTGGAATTCTGTTTTCAGTATTGTGACTTTTTTCTGTAAGCCTGATTAGTTTGTTAATGATAGTTCCTACTATTCTCTCAGTAACATATATTGCCAAACATCTTTAAAGGCTAGTTTGAATTTTTAACAGACATTTTAGTACAATAATTTGTAAATGTTTTTTAAAACTCTGATTCTAGGATGTCTTTTAAAAATGGTGTGACATCCAACTGATATAGAGCATCCTATTTATAATGTGGGCCAAGCACCATGCTGTAAACCAGTTACTATCATGATGATCAGATTGAAAATGAAATTGCATTTCTGTCAATTACTGAGTTGGCAACTGTTCAATATATCTTAGCAGCAAGATGAAGAGCGACGTCGGCAGCTGAGAGAGAGAGCTCGTCAGCTAATAGCAGAAGCTCGATCTGGAGTGAAGATGTCAGAACTTCCCAGCTATGGTGAAATGGCTGCAGAAAAGTTGAAAGAAAGGTCAAAGGCATCTGGAGGTGAGTTAAAGAATCTTGTATCATATTCTACGAACAATCCTGAAATCTGCAATGGACCTTTTGGGACTTTTTATTCTTGCTTCAAAATATTTCATCAAATACATAAAGTTTCTAACTTATTGATATGTTGCAAAAAACCTGAAGGAGGTATAGTAAATCAGAAGATAACTGTTGCTGTTTTCCAAATCAACTTTTTGGTATAATTTTTAACAACTCAAGAAGTATTTTCTTGGAATATGATTTAGGAGAAAACTCATACAGACCTTGGTTTGTGATTTCCCCATGATGCCTCATTAATTGTATTAGGAGTGAGTAAAATGCAATCGAGTCCTCAACAGCTAGATCACAAGACTTGTTAGTGGTGAGCTTTCGCATGAAAAATTTTCACTTTGAACTAGATCTTTAGAAAGTAGCTTTGACAATGTTCTGGCGTTATAGCCGTAAGAATTTTGAGTAGGTCCTATATCCATTTCTTCTTAGTCTCCTTAGTCTAAGAGGGTCTTCTTCAATATTTGCAGAAATTATTCTAAGCTTTATGTTGAGACAAGGACTGACTATATAATTAAAGAGAATTTTAATTTTTCCTCTCAGTGCTCAATTTGGGCATCTTTCACTTGGATCTCTTTACGTTTTTATTTAAGAGAAATATATTCAAGAGACCTGTGGGGGTGTTTTTTATTTCAAAGGTGTACAACCTATTTATCTACTAAAACATGCCAGATACTTGTTCTGAGTTAATCTTAGAATGCTAAGATCACTCTGAAGAGTAGGCAAGTGAGGACTCGAATAAAACCTTAGAGAACTGAAACAAAGGTAAGCTGTTTGTGGGTCAATGTTAAGTTTCTTCAGAGTAACCCGAAACTTACTCCTATTATTTCTAATTCATTCCTTATATTAAAAGCTTACTGTTGTAGGGAATTCCAAACTAATGCCTATAGCACATAACCTTCCATCTCCTAAATTTGAATGCTGCTATCCCAAACAGCTGTGCGTCCATCCCTCTGGTCTTCTCAGAATGTTTATATTTTAGTGAAATCCTTCATCTTACCTTTTCAACTCCTATCATTCAGAATTTTAATTGCAATTTCTACACTGTCTACTATTTTTTATATTAATATCAGTAACTACTCATGTTTATATAGCTATGATAATTTGCTTTCATCTATTATTAATAAAAAAGATGTTTCTTTGATATCATAAAAATTCCAGATATTCTAAGTAAGTCTTAGAAATCTTTGCCTCATTATATCTCAGAATAATAGAAAAAAACCCTTATATTCCTGACCTTCCAGATAGACTGTCCTAAAGCTCCTAATGCTACTTTCCTATGGCATCATAAACCCATAAGAGAACAGTAATAATAGGATAGAGAGGCATCCAGTATCTCTTTTAATTTTTTTTCTTGGTGGTGAGCAGATAAGAATGCTAAATGAGTTATAAACTCTAGGAAGGCTAAGAATTAAAATTTTTTGATTAATGGTATTGGATGGGTCAGCTTCTGATTGGTCTTATCACTATAATCCAACCTCAGTTGAGGCTAAGCCAGGACTAGACTAGAAGGAGAGACTTCATCAGTGTTACAACCCAAAGAATGAGCATCTTCCATACTTGGTACCTAGGGAGGCTGAAGACCTGATTTTGACATCATTTAATAAAGAACAAGTGAGGACTAGATCTGCAGAACTAGCAAAGAAGTACAGACTAGAACAGGGAAAGCCAGGTGAAGTGAAGCTAGGACAGGGTTCAACAGATGATTTCCGAGAACCTACTGAAGATTTTATTTTAGACTCTGTACCCTAAGGAGACCAAACTGACCAGGGTCCCTTTCTCCTTTAGGATACAAGATACCTTGATTTTTGGAAGCAGCCATATATCAGATGGTAGGTTCTACATCAGAGCTAAGGTTGACCTACAAGTGGAGCAGGCCTGCTCCCCAACCTCAGGAGTAGATATTGGCCTGTCTTCATAAAGGTATATGGATGAGACAAGGTCTGCTCTGGCCTCAAGGTCTAAGGTGAAACTATTGAGGCTGAGAATAGAGGAAGAGGCCTTTAGGACAAGGGAGAGGGTAAAATTCCTGCCTGAAATTCAGCCCTTCATACATATGCATTTATCTGTTCTGCAACGGCAGCTACTATGCTAAGCCAGGATTCGGCAAACTTCCTGGAAAGGGCCAAAGTAAATATTTTAGGCTTTGTAGGCCATATGATCTCTATCTTAACTACTCAATTCTGCCCTTGTAGCCTGAAAGCAGCCTTGAACAATATGTAAATTAATGGACACACCTGTTATTTACCCCAAGAAGGTACAGTCGACTGGATTTTGCCCCCATGCTATAGTTTGCTGACCCTTGCATAGCAAATTAGAAATTCGCATGGGTTCACAAGAGTCTAATTCCTAAGTGAAAATAACCTTACGAAGTTGATAAGTCAGGGCAAAGAACTAACAGATTAGTGTCTACTATTCCAGTGCCTAGTGGGAATCGTCAGATCTGGATAAGAATTAGTGTGAAAGGAGGAGAGAGAAATAAGTAAGGACCAGCCTAGACGGAGGACTAGGGTAGGAGGATTTTGGAAACAGTGGTGTGGAGTGGTGAAGAAGAACTGAAATGTTAAGGTAGAAGAAGAATGTGTTGGACGTGATCATTACTCAGACTCATTGCCTGAACCTACTTGGAAAGCTTGCTTTTTTCTATTCTCAAGCAGCTACCAGGCTCAGCGAGGAAAGGAAACTTAATGAATTGAGGTGAGGTATCTTCAGCTTCATGGTGTCCACAGAAAATCTATGTAAGATATTTTAGGTTGTGTATAGCCTTGTATTCAAGCAACCCACTTGGATTCTATTGCAACCAGGAATAGCCTAATTCTTGTGAAATAACAGAATCGTACCTGTCCAAGAGCTACAGCCACCTTTGGCTTGTCTTCCTTTGACAGAATTTTAGGCCTTACGAGAGAATCGTTGATAGTGTGGTGTACTACACACGTTTCTTTTCAATTTCTGCATCACTTGTAGTTATAGACCTGTAACGGCATCATCTTAAAATCCTCATTCTACAAAACAAACTTATGTGTTCATTTTATTGTATTGTTCTTGCTTGGCAAGGTGCAAGTGTTTGGGGACAAAATCTGGTATTTTCATTTTTAGTTGTATGGTATTGTGGTCAGAGAATATGGCCTGAATTTCTGCTTTGGGAATTAGTAAGTTTTTATCTTGGTCAAATAAATGTTAAGGTTTTGCTAATGGTCTATGGGCACTTGCATGGGAGATGTCTGTCTTATTTTAAGATATTATATTATATTATATCATATATTTATTATATGTGATATATATTTTGTTTATTTTATGTGTATATATTTATTCTTTAGCTCCTCACTTTGGTTTGAGTTAGGTTAGGGTCATTTAACTTTTAAACTGGCATTTTTGCCTCTCGTTGATTTATATAAAGTAGTGTAATTTGGTTTAGCATTTCAAATGAATAAAGCAAATGTTTTTTTATTTTGTCCATGAAAATGTTTGTGTGTCTGCATTATCCTTATTTTGGTTATGGCAAATAGATTTATCTAAATTTGTTGAACCAAAATAAAATCTTGTAGGTCTTCAATAATTTTTATTTTCAGCTTTTATTCATAATATATTTGTATTATATTTTCTGTCTTTTGTTTGATTTCTATAGAATAACTGTAAAAGTTATAAATTTTATAGGGACCTTCAGTGAGAATTAAAATATCTTGATAGAAATGAGAAACTTTTTTCTGAATATATTTTCTGAACATTTTTTAATGATAGCCTCTGTTCCTTTTTTAAAAAATACACGTATTCCTTTTTTTTACTGTCACCAAACATCCTGGTTTTTCGTTCAATTTATTTATAAATCATAAATGGTATTAAGATTGGCCTTATTGCTGTGCTGTTAATCATGCCTTTGGGATCCCCATTTTTCTCATAGTGCTATGCAGAGTTGACTAGAATACATTGTCTCATTCCTGTGCATGTCCAATCTCCTTTTACCTTTTCCTGAATACATTATACATGCCATCCTTGCAAACCAACTTCTATTCTGTAATGGATCTCTAGTTTACTTTCTGCCATACTCACTTACTGGGTTTTCAGTAGTTAGCCATAAAGATATCTATGTGTATGTATATATATATCTTATATATATAATATGCAGTATCTTAAACACACACACATGCCCACACTTTAGTTCTGCTTGAATGCATTTAGAATATTTCCACAGGTGTTAAGAAATGTGTAACGTTAACTGTTGAAAAGAATTCAAGGGTTCATCATAAAACTAAAGTCAGTGAATGGAAAGAAAGTAGAAATCCATTCTTAAGAAGACCTGAGCTGTATAGGAGATCAGTTTTTACTTTTGTCCTCCCAAATAGTAATTCTTTTCTCTAAAGTTAGCAATTCATATATAAACATGGTGTTAACCCACTCAGCATTACTGGTGAGTGGTAGTCTAGATAGAGATTTCATTTAGCTGGGAAATAAATTGAATGGCACCTGTTTAACATCACACAGGAACCCGGCACTGTGTGAGTAATGAAAGGAGGTACAATTTTCTGCATATCCCCAGAACCTGAAAGTACCCATATCCAATCACATTTCCAGACTTAGCTATTTCTTTTCATAGCAATGCCATCCTTCCAGTCACTCTGGCTGGAGAGTCAATTTTGACATCTGCTTCCCCCTTCCTCTGCTCAGTATCCCTCCCCCAAACACTCAGTATCTGGTTGCTTTTCAAATCATGTCATTCCCACTGCCAATTGTTTTATCCTAGGTTAGGCTCTCTATACTGCTTGCCTGGAGGTTTTAACACTCTCCAACCTGGGTTTCCTGCCTCCAGCCTTTCTGTTCTCCAGTTGAACATCTAGGTCAGCAGTCTCACATGAAGGATAATGCATAGTACACTCCGATGCACAATCCGTAGACCACTTTTTCCTTCATAAGAAAGCATATAAGAATGTAAGCAAGAGTGATATTATAGGAATAATACTGAAGGTACTCTAATTTATAAAAGATACAAGCTTTAGTGCTTATATTACTAGGAATTGTTTTATACGTATTTCACAACTGATTACAATAAGTCACTTTGGTAGAAAACTGCTTATATAGACTGCTCTTAAATTAAAGAGCACAGTGCTAATTATATTAAAGCAGCAATGTCTCTCCCTTCTTAGCGAGTAAAATTTAAACTTCTCATTCTGCCCTTCAAGGCTCTCTGCAGTTCTGTCTTTCAAGTCTTACGTCCTGTTGTTTTCCTTTAAGTATGCTTGAGCCAAATAGAACTTTACACCATCCTTTGAACGTAACCTAGCCTTTCCTTCTTTCGTGTTGGTAATACCCTCACCTCAGTTGTACCTTTTGAAATCCTGTACATTTCTCAAAACTCAATTTAAAGGCTAGTGCTTCCAAAAAACAATTCCTGGTGCTATTGGCAAAGAGTAATCTTTTCATCTTTTGAATATGCTCTGTACTTTATTTTTACTTCATAACACTTACCTGTCCTACATAGAATTGTAGTCATTTGAATGTAAACCTTTAAGGTGATTAATAAGTGTCTCTTACAACTTGGTATCTCTACCATCTAGCAGTGTTTTGTAAATTGCAGCTACAGTATACAGTAGAAGTTCCTTGAATAAATAAATGGATGAAAGTTGAATTTTGTGCTTTCACTCCAGATTAATTATGGTCAGTAATAATCAATAGAGGCTGGTTGGTAGCAACAAAGTACTGCACTCTAAAAACTGTTGATAGTAAACTGTCTCTGACACAGAGTAATACAAGGAAGTATTCTGAACACTTATTTAGCACACAGGAAATATTTGTTAATTCATTTGCATTTACTACAAAATTACTTAGAGAAGAATTTTTGAGAATAATGAAGATGCTGACTTTTGTGAAATTAGTCAAATAGTTGTGCTAAGCACAGTTGATTAGAAAAGATCTCTCAACTGGTTATACTTCTGTGATGTAGCCAAGTATAATGCCTAGTAATTTGAATGCATTTAGCAATGCTTTTCTCCTGGAGGCATTTCTCAGTCTTTTTTTTCTTTGTTGGGTTCTTCTAAATGGCTTACACAGTGCCTGGTGTCTTCTATAAATGTAAACTATTATTATTAATATTAATGCTCATAGTAAGTTTTAACTCAGGAAGCCCAAAAGCAAACACCAAGTTGTATAGGAAAAAGGACAGCTATTGAAGGGTTAAACCAAAGCTATAGAATTTTGGAATTTCTTAATTGTGATAATCTTTTGAATACGTCGTTATTAACAAAGCTTGCCCAATAACAAATAAACTGTAGAATAGTAGGGATATTCTTCAACTACCAGGGCTAGACAGCTGTTTCTCCGAAAGATACACTGCCTGTCAATAGCAGAATTTAAAGCTAAACCTCTAATAAGCAAATCAGATGATTGCTATGCCTTTGCAAATGTGTAAAATTGAAAATTTCTTAGTCAATTTTATCACTAGGATTTATAAAGGGAAAAATATATAGTGGAAATCCTTAATGTAAAAAAAATGACTCAATTAATTGTGACCTAAACATTTTACTAAGCCTATAAAAAAATAGTGTAAGACTTCTTCATTCCCGTGTATTAAATTTTGAATAACAGCTTTTCCCAGCTGTAAGTCTCCCATGGTGTACTGTCTTAATTGTTTCTGAACTTTCTTTTGCATAAAGGTACTGTCTATTCTTAATTTATCTTAATTTGTCTCTTAATTTATCCATAATGCTTTTATGATAATATTTCCTTAATAGCACAAAAGCATTCAAGTCTTCATATGAATGACTTAAATATAGCTACAAGTTTATAAAGAATGATTTGTTTCTTTATACATTTGTATCTAATAAATGATAAAAATGTGAAATTTAGAAATATTATTTGATGACTTTGTCACCAAACCAACCTCATTTTTATATGCTGTTATTAGAGATTACTAATAGATTACATTTTAAAATACGGGGACCCAGTTAGCTCAGTGATTCAGAGACAGTGTGTGGCAAATTATCAAAACCTTCGCATCTGCTTTGATGTGACAATTCGTCTTTGACATATGAATGTAAAATATAAATATTAATGTAATAGTGAAAAAGTGATTTAAAACTGATTTAACTTGCTGGATCTGTGTTGAGACCTGAATTTGAATAACTGTTGTTAAAATACTAGTTTTTCTTTTTTAGTGTTTTGGACAAACGACTTAAAGTAGAAGTAATATACTAACATTATTGCTACGTGTTCCTACAGATGAAAATGATAATATTGAGATAGATACTAACGAGGAGATTCCTGAAGGCTTTGTTGTAGGAGGTGGAGATGACCTTACTAACTTAGAAAATGACCTTGATACTCCCGGTAATTTCAAATTATAAATATTTTGTGTCCTGCTGCATGGCAAACTTTATCGTTATATTTTTAGTGTTATCTCATCAATAATGATAATAAGTTCTTTTCGTAGTTTTATTACATCTTATACCCCCACAAATCGTTTAGCTAAATCCACTTTACATCAATTTTGTGTTATTAGTTTTCTTTTAATGTAATGTTAATTTAATGTTAAAAATTTAAAGCAATAAAATTGGTATAGCAAATTGTAGTTTGTGTTCTCTTATTACTAAGATTCACTTTTATATTTTGTGTTATATGAGACAATTTATAGGCATTCAATAATTGGTTCCCCTTTCAGCTTGAGTATTTTGGTGTGATGTTGTAAGGTATAAATGTGTTGCCTATGGAATACTTCAAATGTAAATCTAAACCATGGATCAGATTTTCTGGTTTGGTTTAGAATTGATAGTCTTAGTTGTAATATTATTTTTCAAATTTTGCGCTTACTTTAAGGATTTAAATAGTACCAGTAATAAGTTATCTTACGCATACTTAACTGATTACAATAAGATACTTTGAAAACTGCTTATATAGACTGCTATTAAATCAATCTCATATCTTATATCAATAAATATTATACCAATAATCACATTGGTAATTGACCGTCTAAGTTATTGTTTCAAATATAAAGATCCTTGCTCGTAGTTTAATAGATGAGAGTTCCGTGTGCATTGCCTTTATAAGTCAGCAGTGGGTACCAATGGAAAGCTTAGTATACCTGAGGGGTTCCATAAATGCTTATTGAATTGAATTCTTATAGCAATAAAAAGTCTTTGGCAATCTCTCTAGACTTAAAGGTAAAGAAGTGAAGTCCCTAATATTTATCTTTTTCTGTAAAAAGCTAAAGGGACGGAGAGCAGGTGTTTTTCTTCCCAGCCCTGGCATGCCTCCACAGTGCTAACCTGCTTTGTTTCTTCCCCTGTTTGAAATCATGCCGTTGTTTCTCTAAGAAACCATTAACCAGGGTCTTCCTAACTATAGGGAGCACCCAAAAAAAAACCATGCCATTTTGTCAGTAGCTCCTTCATGGTCTAGTATTAAATTATACTTTTACTAGAGAGAGGTCAGTATATTTATAATTGTACAAGTCCAGGAGAATGCTGATATTTAGGGAAACTTTTTAAATGTTTGACCCCAAATTAGGACTGCCTTTTACTTCTTCCTATTTAAAATGCTGTAGAACTTGGGTAAGTTTGATTTTTCTTTTTGAAAAAGATTTTTCTTGTTGCTTACTCACCCTCTCACCACAGCTACCACCAAAGGCTTTATCAGAAACTAATAACATCCTGCTGAGGGCATCCATAAGTACAGAATTGAAGCCTTTAACATTCAAATTATGGAAGTATAAGATCACTGACAATAGGTGATGCATATTTTCTGATTTTACAGTAGATTCTGAAGACAGGAAAAATTAGCCATTTCTTAGGTAAAGTGAGGGGAATTTTCTAGTTTTAGTTATAGCAACTTCGTGAGATACCTTAAAGATACTATTAGGCCTAAGAGGCTTGACTCTTTCCATTTTAAAAACTCTCTTCCTACTTTATGTATGCCAAAAGAAGAAAATACGTCTCAGTCTTTCTGTTTTTGGAGTTAACTAATATATTGTTTACAACTCTGAAGCTTGCCAATAAGTGTTAGCATGTGCGTAGGACAGACTTTCCAATTCAGACTATGGTTTATTTCATGGCAATAAGAAATAGGAATGCAAACTGGAATCTGGAAGCACGTAGCATGCATTATGATTTTTATCCTTGCTTTATTTTCCCCAAAATTCTTTTTTTAATATGTATATAAAAGTCATAATGTTTTAATAATAAATTGTTTCATTTTTATCTTGATTTGACCATAGTTCATCAGATATTGTTTAAAAGAGAAGCCTGGCAATATAAACTGACCAATTTGCATGAAAATAATGATAATAGCATTTATTAAGAGCCTTATAATTAGAAAACTTATTAATCTTTATGAAAAATATCATTCACCAAATGGTTGACATGTCTTCTACAACCATTTTATTAAAGAATTGCTTGGACTGAATTTGTTTAAATAGAATTATGTTTCCATTTGTTTCTGAACTATTTTATTATTAAAGATGAATATACTTGCTAAAAATAATTTGAAATTATTTAAAAATTTGTAGCCATATTTTATTTATTTTAAATTTCTATCCATATTTAATACGTTCCAAAATGTGATCATCCTTATTGTATTTCTGCCCTCTCAGTAGAAGGTATTTGTAAACATATACCCTGTTTCAATGTTGAGTACAAATGTACACATAGGAACATAGGATTCTAATAGTATATACATAACTGTCTGAGATCATGTTAAGAACTTGTTTTAATATGGTATTATATGTATAAATTTAATATACTGCAAGAATTGAAACTACAAAATAATATAATTTAGAATCAAATATATCACCTCTTTTGAATATCTACTTTGTGATAGCTTGTTTTATTATGTATAACCTCTGCGGTAACTTATATAAATACATATATATCAAATACAGGCTTAGGTTTTCAGGTAAGCATAGCTACTATTAACTGCGGTCTAATTAAATGGTCTTTAGGTATGTCGACCACATTCTTTAAGGGGACTTCTTTTGGGGAAAAATACATAGATATATATGTATATATACATGTGTATGTGCTAGGAGACTAGATCTTAATTGTTCCCATCACAAAAAGGAAATTATAAGTATGTGATGTGATAGACGTGTTAACTAATCCTACAGTGGTAATCATATTGCCATATATAAATGTATCAAATCAACACATTGTACACCTTAAACTTACACAATGTTATATATCAGTTGTATCTCAATTAAAAAAAAAAAAGAAGGTGCCGGCCCAGTGGCCGAGTGGTTAAGTCCACATCCTCCACTTCGGTGGCCCGGGGTTTTGCTGGTTCGGATCCTGGGCGCAGACATGGCACCGCTCATCTGGCCACGCTGAGGTGGCGTCCCCCATGCCACATCTAGAAGGACCCACAACTAAAATATACAACTATGTGCTGGGGGGATTTGGGGAGAAAAAGCAGGAAAAGAAAAGAATGTAGTCAGCATACCTAAAGACTGCTCAGTTATACTGTAGTTATGTAGTATGTCATATAGTTTATATAGAGAGAGAGTTCTACATATGTCTGGCCTGATATTGTTATTTCACAACCCTAATGTCCTTTTCTTTTTTTAAATATAGTAATATTTTTATGATGTGCCCTAAATTGATAGTTTACAAATCTAAATATTCAGTTATTCATAGTATTTGCATGTTTAACAGAACAAAACACTAAGTTGGTGGACTTGAAGCTGAAGAAGCTCCTAGAAGCTCAGCCACAGGTGGGAAATTCACTCTCCAGTTCTGCTCAGAAGGCTATAACTGAGAGCTCAGAGCAAGACAGTAAGGTAAATATTACTTGTTTAAAATATTTGACTGGGTATCTGTGTGTTCTAGTTTCCATTTATAATCCTAAAATCAATTTCTTACCAAATTCTTAACATTAAGATATGAAATTTTTATTAAGTAGGCAATAAATTGAATATCAATATGGTAATCAGTATTCATATACTGTTTTTGAGAGAAACTACTACTTTAAATTGATATGTTGGTAAAAGGAGAAACTATTTTTGACTTCTGTATGTATTTATATTTTGCTAAGAAGAACATTGCTGAAAGAATTCTAGCATATTTTTCTGTCTTCAGCCTTTCACCTGTTTAGATCAATTAGAATTAATGTTAATTAATACCTGAAGATAGTATGTGATTGAATCTAAATTTTTAAGATAACTTGCTTGTATTTTGTACCAGTATGAATCTTACCTTGTGTAGGATTTTAACCGAAATGCCACGTTATAAGATTATTTATTATTATCATTAGGACTATTTATATTATCCCCACTCAAGCCTTCGCCCCTTTTCCTTGCACTGCATCATTAATATTTCTCTAGCTTTAGGGCACATCTAGTCGTGTATAACTTTTCACCCACCTGCGGACTGTGGGGACTGCCCTGCTGACTGAAAGGATTTCCTTCCCCTGACACAGAGATGCTTTGAAGTCTCAAAACAATGACTTTCATTGCTTTTCCCTTATACTGTCGGTTTCTATAAATTGGTGATGAAAGTGTGTGGCAGCACCAGAGGACTTTTGGTCTCTATCTTTGAACAAAAGGAAGCCTGGGTCAGGTCTGATTTTTTGCGTTCAATTTAGCTTTCTGCAGTGGATTTAATGCAGAATGAAGCTGGCCTAAGAAGAATACAATGGATTGAAAAGGCTAACTGAATTAGTGGGTTTAGAGGAATACATTTGTAAAGTGGCAGAAGTCCCTAGTCATAAAAAGGTTTCTTAAGATGGGATTTGCTGGCTAATCGCACTGATATTTTAGCATGTTGCCAGGCCTCAAAAAATTTAGCCATGTTTGTTTATTTTGGTAAAGACTTGAATTTTAGACTATTGGGCAGTTATTATGATGACAGCAGAATGCATACTTTTCTTAAACAAACAAACGAATAAATAAAAGCCAAAATTGTTTCTATTCTAGCTTTATAACTAGCATATTATGATAGTAATAATAAATATGTTATATAACTTAAAGAAACTAAAATAGAGGTATTTCCATTCTTAGGATTTAATTATCTAAATAGACGAAATTGGTTTTGCTCTCCAAAAAGCTCTTACATAGTAATTTTTAGAGCCGTTCCAACAAAAGGTGCACTTTAAACAGCTTGTCTTTGTATAGATCTTTTTAGTTGAGATTATTTTAAACGGTGCCTATAAAGAACATATAGCGTCCATCTGTTCTCATGAACCTTTCAGCATTGATCTGGGGTTTTATTTTTTTTAATAAAATGCAGTTTACACGTTTATAAATGAGGCATTCTGTGTTTGTGGAAAAGGATAAACTGTTACCTTCCCTTGAGGATTCTGTATCCCAGGCCTCCTTGAGGCTAGAGAATAGGCCATTGGAGGACTCCCTCATTACTGATTGTCTCAATGCAGAGGAAGGGCAAAGTCTTGGTAGCTTTTGATAACCAGTTTCAGCATTCAGCAGGCTTAGCTATTAGTCATGCATCTTAGCCTTTCCCTATTTACTTTCAAAACACTTAATAAAAATAATAAAAGATTAGGTATAAAATGAAATATTTGTTTGGTACACAGCACCTCGGTATCTGCAGCTTCCACACACTGCAGTGGTTCAGTCTTCTGGGATATTTCTTGTTGATAGAACCATTTGAATTTGTTACCAGTATTAACATAGGAAGCTCTGGAAAAGATAATTGTAGTTTCCTTAGCTGTAAAGGGCTTACTTACAAATCTGGCTTTGGAAAGTTATAGCTGATGAAATGCAGTTCAGTGGGATAGTGTTATAATCCTACCTTTTAGCCTTCATCCAGCATTAGTGGTTTATCTCAATGGGCATAAAATTAGAAACTAGTTCTTCTTGTCATACAAGTCTGTGGGTCTGTACGAACCAATGGGGCAGAATTGTGGGGCAACAGATAGAGGCACCATGGCTTTTAAATGATACATATCATCAGAAGAAGACACAGGGGTTTACAGTGTCTAATGAATCAAAGTTATCAAGGGTGATCCTCCATTTAAACCATGTCCCCCAAAACTTTTGGTTACATGCAACAAAACTTGCAGCTGAGCTATTTAGAGCTCTTTAAAGTCCTTTTTCCGTCAAAAAGTTTCTAAATTGATACTATCTTAAATCAGTGAGAGTTGTTTTATTAATGTATGGTTTCCTGTTTATGAGAACAGGACTCTCTTAGCATGTTGGTTCTGCTTTTAGAATGGCACAGAAGACCTCCGGACTGAGCGACTACAAAAGGCACCAGAACGGTTTAGAAATCCGGTTGTGTTCAGCAAGGATTCTACAGTCAGAAAAACTCAACTTCAGTCTTTCAGTCAATATGTTGAGAATAGACCAGGTACGAACAGTTTTTAAAATGTTTTCCCGTCTTATAATTTAACAGTATTTAGCTATATATATATAAAAAAGCTGATAATGTAAATCCACATTTCAATACACAAATATCAAGTTTTATAATAATTTTACATGTCTTTCTCTTTTTTTTAAGAGATGAAAAGGCAGAGATCAATACAGGAAGATACAAAGAAAGGAAATGAGGAGAAGACAGCGATAACTGAAACTCAGAGGAAGCCATCAGAAGATGAAGTGCTTAATGTATATTAATTTTTTGTGTGGTTTCATGATTGCTGATAATTCCAAACTGTATGTGGAAATAGTGCCTTTATTTGTTAAAATGAGATGTTAGGTTTTTTAAGATGTCAATCTCCAGTGCATTCAAAGCAGAGTGAGAGGGGTGCACTGTTGAATTAGTCTGCAGTGTGGTGATAATTGTCAGATAAAAAAAAATGAATTTTTCAGAGTTCCACAGCCCCAGCTTCCTTGAGACATTTCCATCAGGGCACTTCCCATAAAGAGATTCCAGTATTGATCTACCGGGAGGATTTTAATTATTACAATAGCAGATACCGCAGAGCTGCAGTTAGAGGGAAAAGTCACATGAGACCTGCTAGAATTTCTCAGCCAACCCATTTTGTTGGCTTGGGTTAATGGGTGTTCAACCTTTCCATTATCCAGATCAGCCGTGAATTACTAGCTGAATGATGTTTGCATTAATATAATATATATGGTAATTTCTTCACTTAATTAACGGGGAGGTTCAGCTCAGTAGGGGTATGGGCTGATCATGTGTAAAATTGATTTGTGAGGGAAATATTTGATAGACCGCAGGGAGAAAGCTGCTTTTGATGGACAGCTGCGGGACAGAAGCAGGAAGAACAAGTTTTAACTTGAATTTTTGTCTGGAAGCATAGCTCTCTTTAATGGTGCTACTTTTTTATTATCTACAGTTTATGTAAATATTTTCATTGTTTTTACTGTTAAAATAGTCTGTTGGATTTTAAAATCCTTGTAAGTGCACTGAGAGTTACAAACTACATTTTAGGGTCCTAAAAACTTCTCATTTTTAAGTTCTCATTTTTAAATTGTTGTAGTAAGATGTTCCCAGGTCTTAGTACGTAGAACAGCTCATTGGTATATCCTCATGAAATATTTAGTATAATTTATAAATTACGGAATATTTGAGTATCTGATATACTCACACTAAAGAAATCTGATTGTAAACTTTGTTACTATTTTTAACTGAACCAATCAAGTTTATGTGTTGCTTATCACATCTGCTTTCTTACGTCTTTATTACTCATATTCTCTTTGCAAACTGCCATGTTTGTTTTGTCCCCCTAGATGGGAATGATAAAAGAAAAGTCCTTTTTGAACATGCTCTGCTGTCTGGCAGATAGATACAAAAAGCTTCACCAGATTATTCCAGATTTAAAGTTACCATTACCATTTTTTCTGTTGTTATAATTTTTCCATTATATTTCATATTGAGATGGGAGGATATTCATTTTGTATGAATCTTTAAAAAATATGGTGACTTATTTGATCAAACTCTCCTGAGAAATTATCGGTTTTATGATTTCTTAAAATATTTAACTTTAAGTTTGTCAGCTATCATAATAAATTTAACAATATGCTAGTATAAATTGAGTTCATGTGTGAGTACAAATTATTTACTAGTTCCAAAGATATATAAGTTATATGTGTGGTTAGACATGTTTATTGATCATCAGAATTCCAAAATATGCTCATAAATGTAATTCTTGATTTTGTTTCTTATTTAAGGAGTACCAAAAGGTAATTCCTCATGGCTTCTTGGAGATTAATATGCTTCTAGGTAGAGAAGGGATTTGACAGAAGAGGACTGTTCACGTTTATTTCCCTGAATAAATAATATTATAAGTACTGATGGTAGTAATGGCGGTGGTGAGAGTCATCACTTAAGCAATTCTTCAATATTCCTCAGCTACTTAGGAAACTCAGCCCTAGAAATGTTGCCAGGTAAACAGGTATTCCAAAGGGAGCTATAGTTAATCCATTCGTTATGTTATAAACTATACCATGAATAATAACCCTGCTCCCCTAATGATTTACATTTGTAATATGAAGATAAAAAATAAAGCTATACTAGTACTTTATAACAGAACTGCTACTTCAAATAAAACTTCTAAGGATAATTTTTTTTAACATGAATGGTTGTAAAAAGTAAAATTTCAAATTGAAATCCAAATTTGGTTAAATGGAAGATTAGTCAAATTGGTGTACTAGTTGCCTTACATCCTACGTAGCAAGGTTTGAAACCCCTCTCCAGTTAAAATTTGAGGCGACCATAATTAGTAACATATCAACGGAATGACTGTTAAAGTGCAGGAGCAAGCTGGCGGGAAAACTGGAGATACGAGAAACTTGTTTTCTGTCTCTTTTTAGAAGTATTTTAAATAGTATAGTTACTATGAAAGCAAGAAATGTGTCTTTAATTTTGTATTTTTGTAAGAACACATCTGTCTGATTTTTTTCAAGATAGATACTTTAAGAATCAATTCCTTAATTCTTGTTTACCCTTTTGAATTTAAGGTGTCATTCGTATTTGTTTTCGTAGTCACCAGGGAGAAGATTGTCTTCTGTCCTTGCCCGTGCTTAGATAACTGCCTCAACTCTCAGGAGAATTTTTTCTAGCGTAGTGTTAGCTTTTTCAATCTGGCAAATCTGAGTGTTAAATTATAAATATAATACTAAAGGACTGAGGTTTTCTCTGTTTACAAAAGTTTGCTATACATAGGAAAATTTTTTGAATCACAAGTTGCTTTTTGGTACTAAGGGGGATCCTAAGGGTGTATTTGGTTCTCTAGGTAAGTGCTTTACTAAGTGTTTGTAGAAAGGAAAAATGCAACTTACAAGTGATTTTTTTTTCCTTCCTGTTTGTTCTCGTTAACAGAAAGGGTTCAAAGACACCAGTCAGTATGTTGTAGGAGAATTGGCAGCACTAGAGAATGAGCAAAAGCAAATTGACACCCGTGCCGCGCTGGTGGAGAAGCGCCTTCGCTATCTCATGGACACAGGTACGGTGCCCAATTACACTGTAAACAGTTTTGGCAAATTGAGCGTTCACAAACTCTTATAGAGTTTTGGAAGTGTGAATCTTTGAAGCCTGAATGTTCAGCAGAACTGCCTTGAAAATAAAAAGGCTGCGATTTGCAGCCACCTCTCTGGGCCCTGGTGATAAGAGTGCCTTCATGGGAAGTGATAACTCACCCTGATACCGTGTGAGCCAGCACTATTGAACAGTGTGCTCATCCATGCAGAGTTGGAATACACATCTGTGCCTCATTGATATGCCACTGCTTAAAAAAAAAAAGTAAGATCTTCACTGTTCTACTGATTCATTGGGAAAAGAAAGATTTGGCCAGCTAAAGCCATGTACTGCATGAAACAGAGCACTATGCATAGGGGACGGCTCCATGGACTAGATCACTGAAATTTGAGAATACTATCTGGTTACTGATGCTCCACAATTTTTTTTTTCAAGAGAACAGGTTTTTAAAAGTCTGTAATACTTTATGTCACAGTTGCATTTGAAAGGATTAAGGTATATAGGAAGGTTTATAAAACTGGGTTAGAGCCGCAAGTTAGCTCCTAAACAGAGGTCAGATTGGCATTTAATGGTGATTGCCAGTAGTGATTGAATAGATTTAAGTGCACAATAAGCTATTGGAAAAACCTGCATGTGTGGTATATATATACACACATGCACGTATATGTATTTCTTTAAAATGCTGCTCCTACAAAAGTGTAAAAATTAGAAATACACATCGTTCATATCAAATTAAAAGTAAATTATATTAAGAAAAATTATATTAACAAAATACATGTATAAATCAGTGGCATTTAGTACATTCACAGTTTTGTACAATCACCACCACTATTTCCAGGGTTTTTCATAGCTCTAAACAGAAACTCTGTCCTGATAAAGCAATAATTTCCCATTTCCTCCTCTCAGAATCCCATGGGAATCTCTAATCTACTTTCTGTCTTTATGAATTTGCTTTATTCTAGATATTTCATATAAGTCGAGTCAAATAATAGTTGACCTTTTGTGTCTGGTTTCTTTCACTTAACATAATGTTTTCAGGGTTCATCCATGTTGTAACATGTACTGCTACTGTATTCCTTTTTATGATTGAATAATATTCCATTGTATGTATATACCACATTTTGTTAATTCATTCATCCACTGATGGACATTTGAGTTGTTTCCAGCCTCTGGCTACTATGAACATTTGTGTACAAGCATCTCTTTGAATCCCTGTTTTCAGTTCTTCGGGGTATATATCTAAAATTGGAATTGCTAATTCATATGGTAATTCTCTATTTAACTTTTTGAGGAACTGTACTTAATTTTAAATGGGTTCTGAAGTTTATTTAGAAGTTGATTCTGTGGAATTGAGAATACATTTTCCAGAAGAAGCACTGTTATATACATTCACAGGCTAGACAAACCCACAAAAATCTATTAATTTAAAATGTAACTAAAATAATGCTAATAGTTACCCTAAACCTGAGTCCTTGGTTCCCAGAGCTTCAGCAGCTCTGGGTTTTAAGCACCAACCCTTTAGCATTGAAGGTGTTGCATCCTGAGCGGGAGGGGAGTGGAGCCTGGATGGTAGCCTATACTGCTGCGCATTTCTCCTCTCATGTGGAAGAAGGCTCTAGCAAGAAAGTAGCAAAGGAATGTAAGAGAGCGTCTCAGTGGCTCCTGCAACAAGATGGGGATGTGCCGAGGATGAGAATGGCAGTGGCAGGGGAAGGGCTCAAGAGGTCTCAACATCCATTTGAGGGGTGGACATCAGTGGCAGAGACAGAGCAGCTGTAGGGATTTATTTGACTGGTTCCTTCTGAAATTGAGTAATCCTAAATCAGTGATAGCCTGAATACTAAATAACAATACTATGTCAGTGTCTGTGTGTGTGTTTTCTGCCATCCCACCTTGAGATCTGTAAAACCCTTATGCAAATACTAGAGGATGTTTTTCCATCAGCTCTTAATGTTTTGTTTTGTTTTTTAATTGTTGCAGAAGAGGAATTTTTAAATTTCTGGCACCCGAAGTTTGTAATGATTACTTCATTGGGAACAGTAAAACTTCTTAGTTAGAAACAGTATGTGTTGTAAGTTGACATTTTGTATGTAAGTATAGCACTAATGGATCTGTACCTGCAATGCTGTAACGCTTGAAAAAATGGAGTTTATGATGGAAATGTTAATGGGCCCTTTTACTAAAGTGCTGCAAATAGTGTTACTATAATGAATGGTGCTTCTTTTCCATTCCCAATCTGTTTTCATTTGATGGCTTTCAAACTTTCTTACTATAGAATAGTAGTGTTTTAAACTACTGATTTTTTTTTTTTTGAGGAAGATTAGCCCTGAGCTAACATCTGCCAATCCTCCTCTTTTCGCTGAGGAAGACTGGCCCTGAGCTAACATCCATGCCCATCTTCCTCTACTTTATACATTGGACACCTATCACAGCATCGCGTGCCAAGCGGTGCCATGTCCACACCCAGGATCCAAACCGGCAAACCCTGGGCCGCCGAAGCGGAATGTGCGAACTTAACCGCTGCACCACTGGGCCGGCCCCATAAACTACTGATTTTTTTTTTTAACTGACAATATTTTATTTATATTTTGAGTGTAAAAATTAAACATTTGGGGGCAGATTGCAATAATATCACATCTTGCAGCTTTAAAACCTTTCAGCACTGAATAAGATGATCATAGTAACCTCCTTAAGTCCCTGGGCCAAAAATACTGATTCTGTAGCTTTGTCTAGACTATCCACTACAAAAACCTAAGTGACCATTTAAAAATATTAAATATAATTAGGGAAGATAAGAATTAAAAGAAGTAACTTTTTACACATTTCTCAGAATGTTTCTTTACCTCTTCTTTTAAGGAACCAAACATAGTATTAAAGCTGCTTTAAAGCAGGGGATTGGGCCCACAAAAAACCCCAAAATTTTTGAGTCATTACTGGGAACTTTCTCCTTTGAATCTCCAGAATTATCCATTATCTTTACCTAAAGATGACAATAATGGTCAATATTTATTGCATACTTATTATATGTCTGACTCTCTGGAAATGCTTTATATGCATCATTTCCTTATTTCTCACAATGACCCTATGAGAGAGGTTCTGTTAATAACTGGCACTGTTAATAATTACGTTTTTCAGTGAGGAAACAAAGGCTCAGAGAAGGGAGTAACTTGTCCAACTCGTATTGTTCTCAAGTGTTGGAGCTAGAAGTCAGACCCAGTCTGAGGGCTCTGGAACCCAACTTCCAGACAGTACATGCCATGGTCTCTGCTTCATGTCTCATCTTCTTAGAGGTGAATTTCTGGTTTTCCTTGGATCTTGTTACTAATTCTCTGGACCCTCTTATCACCATTTCATGGTTTATAATTAGTAACGCAGGAGAAACAGATCAATATTCATTTAGGTTATGAAAAAAGTCACTTAACCAACCTATTTGACCCATTAGAAACCCAACAAGCTCGTCTTCCTTTTAACCTTATTTCTCTACCCTGGTCATGACAGTGTAATATACATGAAAATCAGGGTGAAAACATCCTCATTTAGAATAACCAGAGAGATAAAAACAAGCTTCTCTTCAAAAGAAGTATCTAGGTGTTTGCTAATCTTTAGGAGGTTCTGAAATTTGAGTATTAGGGTCTTCAGAGAGTAGTTTTCAGCGTAGGATCAGCTATTAATAAATACCTGAGGACAGTTTTCTGAGATATGTTAAAAGTAAAACTAAAATTTTAAGTGACTGACTTCTAAATTAATGTAATTATTTTTATATTGGCAGCTTACACTTTATGACACTGGATATGCATGTATGTTTCCTGTATTAAAGCTCCTTAGTTTTACTCTTAAAATAAAAATGTGATCTTGATCTGTTTCAATATAAAAATGTAATCTCAGCTTTTAAAAAAAGGGGTAGTTTATTGGTGCATTACAAGAGCTTATGGAAAGTTAGTGTTTCAGTGGCTTGAATACTAGTTCAGTGTCACGTCTCTTGATTAGAGTCTAAATACTTCAAATTATTACATTTCCAAAAGGTTTTATACTTATGTTCCTGAAATATAATATATGATCATAAAGGATTTGCTCTGTGAATGAATAAGAAAAAAGGCATGTGCAGGAGGTGTAAAAAAGAAAAGTCATTTGTGTGATCAAAGTATAGAGTAATGTAATTTCAATCTCATTGATTTATTGTCCCTTCATAATGACCAGTATTAAATAATTACAAAGGCAAAATTATCTTGTTATGAAAACAGTATACCTTCTATGCTACAACTAGTGTATTCTATGAATGAAACAGATGGACTTTTGGATGTTGTGACTCATAGGTATTCAGTAAGTACAAACTTCAAAATACAATTCAGGCATTAAAAATTTTTCTAAGGGTCATATGTATGCTCATACTATGTGTGTCTCTCTCTGGTTTTATTTCATCTGTATTTTCTCACTTCTACCCTCTAAAAAAGTTGCACTCTGAACTTTATTATAATTATGTATTTAGTCTGCCTATTTTTTAATGGTTAGACATAGGCTTATAAGTTCAGTTAGATATAAATTCAGTTAGTTATTAAATAGGCACTGTTCACTCTGAGACCCTATAAATATTATCAGATAATGAACATGTTTATGCTGGTATATAAAGATTAATTAAATAACAAAAACTCTATTGACCACCAAAGGTAAATGTAATTGAATTAGCAGAGCCGTAAAATAAGTGTAGACAAAATAAATACAGACAAGAGAATATGGAAAAGCTTCTGTAATGTTTTAGATTAATAGGCATGCAGAATTCTTCACATTTTTTATTACGTTGTCCCTAGATGAATTCAAAGTAATTGGGGTGGTTAATTTTATTTACACAGAGCCGTTCACAGCGCATTAAATAATAGAGATAATTGAACAAGAATTGTCAAGTGTGTACTGATATCAGACATATTACAGAAGGGAATGTGCATAAAACTTCATTTCTATGCAGCCATTGTTTATGGTAATTAAGTACACAGATTTATCCCTTGGTTGCCTTCCAAGCTTATGGCAACTGCTATTGTTGTGCTCCATTAATATGTAATCAGGAAATAGTTTAATTTTCTAATCTGCAGTTTGAGAATTCACTTTCTAACAACTCTTAATTACTGCATTGCCCTAATGATGCTCATGGTTATGAAAATTGAACCAATAAACTCAGTGGAAGAAGCCAGAGGGGATTATAATTCCAGAGGTGGCGCTTACTTAATAAACTTGTTATGCCTTCACCAGAGGGAGCTCGGTGTCCTTCAAAAGCATTTAATTTTATATTTTAGAATTTCCCTCTCTACTGTGTGAGGAGTTAAAATATTTAGGAGGAGGTATTATTCTAAAATCTGTTAATGAAGAATGAGATAATATTATCTTGATGCCTATAAAGCATTTTAGTTTTTTAAAAATTAATTTTTTGGGGATTGGTCACAAAAGATACATCTGTTGTTTTAAGTTGAGTTTATAGAACTTATTTCTAAAAAAGGTATTTATTTGCTAATCCACTTTAATATATAAAAGTATATATGGGAGCTGTCTCTCTGAAATATTTGAGTAGCCTTTTGTTTTGACCAATTATTTCACTTTTAGCTGTACACGTAACTTTTTCTTTTCCTCTTCTCTTTCTTCTTCTTCCCCACTTGACTATAGAATTTAATGGCTCACAGAAATTTTGCTAGGCTTATTTTCTGAGATGAAAGATTTTATGGAAGTACAGTTTCTTTTAACCATATCTTAAAGAAAATAAGGATGTGTTATATTTCAAGATTAGATATGATGTATGGGAAGAACTCTTCACTGTCATGGCATTTTTTCCCCACAATATGGTCTCCCAAAACCAAGTAAGAGTGATAGGTAAATGAGTACATGAAAATAATTTTTGTTTGTTAACAAGAAAAAAGTAAATACTTTGTTAACACTCTCCAACACAGATTGGCTTTCATTTAGTGAAGGCAGAGAATAACTTCAGTAAAATAAGAGAATAAATGGATTTTAATAGTTTGGGTTGTTTTCAACCTAATGAAATTTATGTCATAGTATTAGTGAAATTTATATTTTTGGAATTAGGCTCCAATTATTTAGTTTCCATTTTCTTGACATTTATTATAATTTTATGGTGCTAAAATTAGTCATGGGTCCCATCGATATTACTCCTGAAATTGTAGGTTCACTAAAAGAGTGTTCCAAAACTTCAGTATGTATCAGAATTACTTGGCAAATTTGCATATTCTCAACCCTGCTTTCACTACTTTCCCCCATTTCCACATTCTGACAGTACATGGAAGGTGGGATCTGAGAATCTGCATTTTTACATTCTCTTTGATTCTCAAGCAGGTGGTCTACAGATTTCCCCTTTGAGTATACTACTTTAAAAAGCGTACCTGCATGGGGCTGGCCCCGTGGCCGAGTGGTTAAGTTCGCGCGCTCCGCTGCAGGCGGCCCAGTGTTTCGTCGGTTCGAATCCTGGGCGCGGGCATGGCACTGCTCATCAGACCACGCTGAGGCAGCATCCCACGTGCCACAACTAGAGGAACCCACAACGAAGAATACACAACTATGTACCGGGGGACTTTGGGGAGAAAAAGGAAAAAATAAAATCTTAAAAAAAAAAAAAAAAAAGCATACCTGCACAAGTAATTAGTTGGCACAGAAAAGGATCCAATTCGGAATATACTTAAATAGCTCCTCTATTATTATTCTTTTGTTCCTGATATAAAACTCCTTCCAGATGGATAGTTATCTGTTTTTAATTTCTTGGTAATCCAAAGTCATCATGTGTTTTTCTTCATGGAAGGCAATGGGTAGTATTAATTATCATGTGAGTAATTTGCTAGTTTGAAGGAAATCTGAATTGGTTTTGCCCATGCTATAAATGTAGCTGTTCTTTATTATCCTCAGTGAAGTCTGCAGTTGTGGAGAAAGGATGCCTGATGGCTATATTATTGAGAAGCCAGACCCCCGATATATTGTACTTACTGCAGAAGAGAATGTGGCCGGCCTGGATAGCAACACCATTGGCTGGCTTACTGAAGTGTTGCCTTCCTGCCGAGGAAGCTGCTGTGGAGTTCTCTCGGTGTCAGAATGCCAGATAAACTGGGTTCCACCTGTGCCTTTGGATAGAATTATAGTCCCACAATTTTTGAATTGTAAATAATATGCTTCCTGTCAGCTTAAAGAATAAGAACATATGCATATCATTCATAATTGTTCTCAAGGCATATTTTTAAAGTAAGTTTATCAAGCCTATTTTCAGTAATGTTTTCTTTTTTTATTGCAGAGCAACTTTGTATTACTAGTCAGGTCAAGATTGTAGTTCATTGCTATTTGGCTTCATTACAAGTTGGCGACAATTGGTATTAATGGCAGGCCAGTCACAGATGTTGTGACCAACTGCATTATTATGTTTATTCAGTATTTTAAAAGCAATCACTATATATTCA
>NC_091698.1:51112500-51210000 GCF_041296265.1 Equus caballus | reverse complement strand
TTCCTCCTGTGCAGGATGACCAGTGACTCATCAGGCTGTTTTTGAAAGCTAGCACTAAAAGCTAATTAAAATCTTTTCTGGTGATAAAGAGAGATTTGGGAGAAGTGTCGCCATGATTGTTTTCCCCAAGAATTGAATTTACAGCCAATTTTTCCTATCTGAATGTTACTTTCAAATGCACCCAGTGATAAGAAGCAACATCTGTTTTCCGTTCAATAGTACAAGAAGGCTCGGCATGGGGCTGAGTGTACACAGTCCGTGTGAATCTATTGTTATCCCCATTTCTTTTTTGTCCCTGTGCCTGGTCCATTTGCCACGTACCAGCCGGCAAACAGCTGACACATACTAGCTATTATGGACCCCGGCCTAATTGTGAGGTCTGAAAAGCTCTGCCATGTCTGTCTTCCAGGGTGAATCAGAGGCCTTTCTAAACCACAGTGTTGTAGACTAGCACTCTCATTTTGCATTTTCTGGGTAGCCGACTGTTGTGCTGGAGGGTTTGTTGATGTTAAAAATATAGTCAGAATCAATTGGCAGCGTTTCCCCCCCCCATTCTTTGCCTGGAATGTTTTTGTTTTCCTTTGTAATAAAGCATGCAGTTACTTACAGAATAACTATTTGTAGACATAATTTTAGCTTAGAAGCAGAAATTGGTAAATTTTAAGTGTGCCAGTGTTGCTCTGAGCTGGCACCGTTTGTGAAGGGGGTCAGGAAAGAGAGCATGGCTGTGTATTCTAGCCTCCCATCGCCTTGTCATTGTGGGATGGGATCCGACTGGACCAGTGTTAACAGACCACTCTATCTGGATTTCTGATCTGTGCCTCCACAGCCCTCTTGGAACAGAGATCACGATGACACAGCATCGACCCGTTCAGGAGGAACTCCAGGCCCTTCCAGCGGTGGCCACACATCACACAGTGGGGATAACAGCAGTGAGCAAGGTAGGAGAGGTGTTCTCATGCTCTTTTGCTACTTGTTTCATTTTTAAGGCATGAAAAATCAGAAATGTCTAGTTAGTGACTATATGTACAGTTTTCCTAGAACATAAATCCCATGTAATATGAGAATCAGCTCATCTTATTTTGTTCCCGCGACCCTTTTCTTCTTCTATGCCCTTCCAGCTGCCTAACTGCCTGTCACCTGGCCACCGCCATAAAACAGGGTCAGTGAATTGACTGAGGGCAACATTAGAGAAGTAGATTGGAAGTGCCAATGTGTGTAAATAGTATGCCACTAATACCTTGCCATACAAATAAAAAGTATTATTACTACTTGCCCTTAGGGGCTTTTCAAGAGATCATGAAGATACACCCACTAGCATTCTAAGCTGACGATGTCTTAAGATGCTTAGAAGGTGGTGGGCCTTTCAGAAAACCATGGTAGGTTTCCCTCTCCACTAGATTGAAGCCATTTTTCTGGATTTACTTATCTGAATCTCTTAAGTGCTTGACTTCATTGCAAAGTCAAACTAAAGGCAATTAGAGAGAAATAGAAAGAAACTAGATCAGTTTAATCTGTTGTTGTTTGAATGCACATACCTGTGTGTGTGGGGGGGGGATGTCCATGGATGTGCATGTTTCACTATAACTAGGAGGAAATAAAGTTTAAACATAAAGTTAGTATTCCGCAAAGAGGTGAATAACTATTCAGATGTCTTGTACTGCTTTTGATGAGATCTGCTGCCGTGGATTTTGTGTTCAATTAATGCAACCGAAGTTTAAAATATTCTCTATCTGAATCTGAACAGATGGCTTTATTGAAGTTGACTCTGGCCTACAGTAGGTACACACTTTAAAATCTGGTTTTATGGTCACGTTCTTTTGAGTGCTGTTAGACAACAAAAAGATTTTGTTTTCTAACTTAATTGGGCTAAACCAATGAGAATTGCAAAGTCTCAAATGAATTTAACATGATTCATTTGAAAACAAAAACAGGAAAGTTCTTTTGTTTTAGGCACATGATGCTTTTGGCACTGAGAATAACTTCGACACGTAGAATTTTAAGCATTTGAGATATTTTATTGTTCAAAGAAAAGTTGCTGACTTCATCACGACTATCAGTCTAGTAAAAATGGAGCCCAGAATAGTAAAACTGGTTCCGAGCTGAGGCAGAAACAGGTAACCTCTGACCTCTGACTTTCACTGGAAAATGATATGCAGCATGAATCCACAGGGCCTTTTTCCTTTCCAGCGTGTGTATGTGTATGTTATGGTGTTGCCATTCACAGCGCTATAGTTAAGGTGATGTCAGCACTTTCAATATAAAGCCCTACTTTCACAATTTAACTTACACCTTGAGTTTGCCAAAAGGTGAAAATGGAATCTAAATTCTTTTTCCTGTACTCCAAAATTGCTACATGGGATCAGAGCCTAGTGTTTTGTTTGTTTCTTTCTTTTCCTTGCTTTTTAAAAAAATATCTCATCCACGAACTGGCAGCTAGTTTAGCTCCTGTTCGAAGGCCTGCAAACTGCTAAAATGTACTTGAATTTACAATTGTAGCATATACGTTTCCTCAAACATAATGCGAGAGAAGGATTTCCGGAGGGCACGTGCCCCATCCAGGTCCTTCCCCTCTGACATGTCATAACAAGGAATTAGGAATTTTGCGTGTGTCTTTTTCTTTCAACAAGGGTTCTCCAAAGGCCAATTTAATAATGAATTCGATTGTAACAAGGAGCCATTTATCCTTCACATTACTACAGTTTTCCACTTACGTTGCTTCTCTTTATATCTTTTCATATAAGACCACCACCTAGCTTTTGTTTTTTAAGCATTTTCACATAAATTATCTCATTTAAGTGATCTCAGTTGAAGCTTTCTAAAGCAGTCCTGGGTGGCAGATGAAATCGGTCTAGCCCCATTTGACAGATGAGGAAAATAAGGTGTGGATGAGTTGAGTGATTTGTTGAGGTCTTGGTGCAGTGTCAGAGCTAAAATTTCAGGCTCCTGGTTATTTATCTAAGATTCTTCTCATCACGCCCTCTTTCCCCAGCTCTCCACCAAAGAACTCAAGGCAATTACTTCCACTGTGATCAAACAGAAGCTTTCTGTGCTCATTTCCCTCTCCCTCCCCGCCCCAGCTTGAGAATGGGGGAAGCTGGAGTCCCACCTTTCGTTTTACCTGCCCTTCCCTGTGGGTTCTCTTTGGCAGTGTGATTTATTCCTTGCTAAATGCAGAATGATGCCCAGAAGTGTTGCTGCAACAACTTATGTGCATTTCCATGCCAACCATGACCCTTCTAAACCTCTTTTTCATCCCCGAGACCTGTGGAGCTGGGCCTTTGTGCAGCCTTCGGATTAACTGTGCACAGTGGCTTTTCCATGTTTCCCCTGTCTGCCTTTTCTGGCAGCCATGGCTGTGTAAGCCGTGCCAGCATTTGGCCCGTAGTGCATGTCCTAAATAGTTATTTACACAGTTTGAGTCCATTTTAGTCAACTGGGTAAATAACAGCCCTCTTCAAAAGATTTATAAATCCATAAATATGTCTTTATACATACCCAATAGACAGAAATAACTCAATCTGTCAAGAGCATATCCAGAGAGGTGTTTCCCCCACAGACAGGAGTAATACATATTTTAAAACTTTCTCTACTGTATTATTTGTACTGCGTTTCTTTTTCCTCATTCCTTTTCAATTTTCACCGCTTCATTATGGCACCTGTGGTACAAAAAAAGGAAATCCTCCAGGCTTTAGTCCTCTGTTAAATAACCTTATCTACTGCACAATGCGGGCACGGAATGGGCCAGATCTCAGCTGAGTCCTGTTCTTTTGGATTTTCAAAGTAAATAAAATAAAATGTCATCCAGGAAATTTGTAATGTTCTGGCAGATTTCAAAATACAGTAACACAGTTCCTAGTTAGAGATCTAGTAATTTGGGGGATTTTGAGTGCCTGATAATTTGACAAGTTAGTGGATGTTGTATTTGATTGGACTAGTTTTAGTCCCAATTTTTACCTAAGCATAAAAAAATCGAAATCCAAAATCCAATCCTGGGCATTCTAAGAAGAGTATACTTAAATTAAGGTATATAATTAAGAAAATACCAAAGATATTATTATTCTTCAGGGGTTTAATGTTTCTTCATGATTTACGTAATGTATCTTTCCCTAACTCAAATTATTTATCATGGCAATTCATCCCATGACATCTACTTTCATTTGATATTAACACTGGTGGCCCCTTGCAGGAAATTGATTCTTTAAGAGTGAAGCTCCTTTAAATTGGCATTTAAAAGGAAGGCCTAACATCTGTGTTTGGTTGGGGGTTCTGCTGCTATTGCTATGACTTGATTTTATCTATTCTTTAACTTCTTCGAAGCACTTCCAAAGATATGAGATTGAATTCTTATTTTATCCCTGTCCGTTATTTGCTGTTTTCCCACTTCAGAAGAGAAAAAAGTAAATCTCAGAAATATGGAAGTGAGTATCTGTCAGAGTCAGCTCTAGGATCTTCGTCTCTTGCCTGTGTAACTGCTTTGGGACAAGTGTTTTCAGGACCCCAAGCAGAGTCTCTTAAGATGAGACCCACAATGGCAGATCCTTGACCCTTGCATGTGCCTTTTCTATCCTACTGTGTGCAGCTGCCCTACTGACCATAATCCAGGTTTACTCTAGGAAGCGTGTAGTTTGGAACGAGAGAACACCAAACACATCTGGTGCCTTTTCCCACCAGATTTGTACTCCTTCCCAGAAGGGCTGCCATAGCCACTCTACGACTTAGAAGCAGCTCCAACTAAGACTGATAACATTCTGAGTTTGGGCATGTCTCTCTCTTTGGTTCCAAGCCAAGAGAGATGAATACGTGATAGCAATAAGGGCTGAGATCATGGGGGTTGAAAGAAGCTAGGAGACTTGCTCCAAGTCACATACTGGTTGGTGGGAAAGTCAGGACTTGAAACCATGCAGTCTGACTCCAGAGCCCAGGCTCCTGACTCCTGCATCCTATTTTATGTAGTACTTTAGTGTGGCCAGGAAGGGAAAACAGATCATTTGATGGGCGTTCTTTCTGTTTTCAGTTCGTTGAGTCTTTCTCCAGTGTCTGCACTGGGCTTGGCACTCTGCTCTGGTGGGGACAGAGCTATGAATGAAACAGATTCAGCATTAGCCTCCAGGGGGTTCTACTCTCCTGGGGGGTGAGAATCTCATTTTGTGCACTAAGTACAATGATGATTGAGATACTTATGGAGGAGGAGGATGATTGATATGATTAATTTTGTTATGTATTAAGAGCCTATACCATTTCACTCACTCAAAGACTTATTGAATTGAGAATAGGAGGGTAGAAAACAAGTAAGGACATTTCTCTCGCAGAACATTTCCCACTTAAAGCTTATCTCATTTTCCTCTATTGTGGGGATAAAGAAAAAGTATTATTTCTACATTGAAATTTGATGTAAAACATTTCAACCCTAAAGGACTTTAATGGTTGCTGAAACCTCTAAAACCCACTTATGAACTTCTTTTAGGGGCAGGACTCAGATCAACAATGATATCTTTGCTCCCACTTAAAAAAAAAAAAAAAGGCAAAACCAGTATGCTTCTTTAAAGAGGAACAATTGAAAAGCACTGCTATGTCTTTATAATAATGTATCAATAGTTGCAATACCTCCCACGGCCCCATCCCCCTCCGTGCTAGCTTTTGTATGAGTTCAGGCAACCTATAGGCAGAAGGCAATTCCATTTATTATTGAAGGGAATCTCAAGGCAGTTGTTTCAGGCCTGTGAAGCCAGCAGGCAGAGCTGGACGAGAGGGGGTGGGGAAGGGCCACATTATGTTCCAGATGACTAAGCAACGATTTATATACCAGCTCGCCTTTTTACATGAAGAAGAAAAGTAATAACAGCCCAAACCCAGGCATTGGAAACAGTCAGCTGTCCGATGAATAATGGGATAGGTGGGAAGCAGCGCTCTGATTGGATGTCTTAATGAGCACATTTCGCACAGAGTTTGGGCTGCAGTTCCCCTTGACCTTTGCCCTTTATTGACCAAACTGACACTTCATTTTTCACATACTTCCAATTATGGCTCGGCTTAAGTGTTGCCCTCCCTCCTTTATTTCTTTCCTATGGACAACTTGAGAGTGGTCGAGGCCACGGAAGATATTTTAATTTGAAAAACTACCGTAGCAACTCCGGTTTAGGATGTAATCTGTAATCTGCAGTTTTTCAGATAAAGATACAAAGTGAATACTTCCTGTTTAGAAACTTTTCTTAAAAAAAAAAAATTCCCAGATGATTTTAAAAACAAAAGTGTTTATAATAACCGGAGAACTCTGAAAATGAAAAAATGTTTAAAAATAGTTTGTTCAGTTTTTTCATTTCATTTGTCTATTGGTCAGAGTGACTTGAATGATCTGTATTCGTTCACACACTTCTTAGCCTTGCACTGCTCTGGGAACATCTTATATTTCAGCACTATAATGCATTTGACTAATACACTTTAGAAAGAAGAGCAAAGTAAAACATAATTGTGACCACAGGCTTCAGCCCTTAGACTATTGCAGCCCCTTTTGTTACTTTGGTTACATTTAATGTTGGGCTGCAAATTAAAGTGTGGCCTTTGCATGCGGTGGCAGGCAGAAGAGGAAAATGATTTCCTGATGGGAAAAGTCAGGTGTAAAAAAGAAAGGGGAAGTTATTATACTCTGCAAATACCTGTTATCAAAAGGTCCATATTATTAACTTATCAAACATGTTGAATTAGATGTATAGACAGAGAAGTGTTTTCCTGAGAACACCCTATGCTATATTCACCTTTCCCTTTATTGACTCATCAAATGTGAGTAACTATTTTCTGTTCTCCATTTGCTTGACTCTAGCATCACGAAAGCAGGTCATCTTCAAACAAAGAAAAACAACTTCATCATCTAAAAGTAGTAACTGTCTATTTAGGGGCACGAACTTGGCCATAAGTGTTTTCACAGAAAGTGCATCTTCTCACTATTAGGCAATATCGCTAGTAAATTTGAGGTCATTGCTTTTCATCTTAAACAACTGAAAAATGCATTTGAAATTATTTACTTCCAAATAGATTTCCCTCTAACACAGAAGTATTTGTCTCCAAAGTGGATGAAGTGTTACCTACTTTATTATGTAGCCCTCTGGCATATCCATGGCATAGTTTTACTATAATATGGTAATAAAAGAATATGTAAAAAGCAGACAAAGGTTCTGTCTTTTCCTGTAAGGTGACCTCTGTTACCAAGTAACTGCTTTACTTATGAGCTTATTAAAAACTCAAAAAATGAGCTTTTCATACTTCACAGGCATTGATGTGAAAATGAGCTGTCCTGTGAGTAGTTTTCTTGATCATTTTTAGAACAATTGATTAGCCAAAGAGCTCCTGTCATTAGTTGACATTGACTGATAGCAATTTGTCACAAGCTCTGAAGGTCAGCTAGACAGTTGGAGTTTCAGCCTGTCTTTGATTGACCTTTAACTGATTCCATCCTCACGTGATTGGGTTTGAATGGGTCTGAGCCTCGATTCAAAAAGACAGGGCATTAGTCAACAGGGTCATTTCTTATATTTTCTGTTGATTGCTCATTTTTATTTATGTGTAAACTCACAGTCTGGATATCTTATCAAATTTTGTCCTCGAATTTTGGAAACTTAAAAAATGTGATCCTTGTTAAGCATGGCTTTAAAACCACACTGCTATTTTCTCTTTGGTTTGCAGTGTTACCGAGGACTCAGTGTGTGGTGTAGACACTTGCCATTGTCACCTGTGCAGATACTGGGATTTTGTTGCATGTGATGGATTGGAATTTTGTTCTTGTGATGGTGGTGGTTGTTTCTTAAGAAATACCAACTCCACTGTGACTTGTAGAATTTCTGAAATTATACCCCAATTCTATGACTTCCCTAGAATAAATTACATTGGTCTCTCAAGAATCATGTGATAGTTTTAAATAAAAAATGAGTAGTAGATGCTGGCCATGTGGTGTGGTGGTAAGGCTTTGTGCTCTGCTTCGGCAGCCCAGGGTTCATGGGTTTGGATCCTGGGCACGGACCTGTGCACTGCTCATCAAGCCATGCTGTGGCGGCATCCCACATACAAAACAGAGGAAGATTCCTATAGATGTTAGCTCAGCAACAATCTTCCTCAAGCAAAAAGAGAAAGATTGGGAACAGATGTTAGCTCAGAGCCAATCTTCCTCACTGAAAAAAAAAAGTAGTAAAGAATTACACGAATAATGATGTTATGTCAATTCATCATTTAGTTCTCCAGCCAGAAGGTATGAAAACTTTTTAAAAAGATATCTTCTTTTCTGTTTCACTCCATCTGCTGTAAATTGGAGAGAGCTCCCCTGCCTGTAACAGCATTAGTCTTTCAGTGAGAGAGGAATATATTTTCTGTTGTAGTGGACCCGGAAGTTAATGGTTCATAATGCTCAGTTCTTTCTTCCCCAAACTGTAAGATACTTTCCAAAAATGCATCACATATAGAAGAATATGCAGTATTCCACACTCATATTAATAACATGCATTTTATTGCCTTATATAAATAATAAAAATGGTGATCTGAGCTTTAAAAACCTGAGTCTCAATTATTTATTTCAGTTTCTAAATAAGGCCTTTCTTTTCTCTTATTCTCTCTCGCCTTCCCATCTTCTCTTGATGCTGCATTGGGTTTTAAGCTATAAGCAATAACTTGTTTTTCAGGTCAGACATCCTAGGCATTCCAGGGCCACCCCACACAGCCTGGCACAGCTTAAACGTATGCTTCAATTTCTACCCAAGAAAATAAACCAGGAGAGAATCCATGGTCCCAGGCGGTAGATTCTTCACATGATGTCAGTCTTGGCAGGGCAAGACATGAAGAACTTAATTTTAGGGAAGCATCTATTTAATGTAGCCCAAGGCAATAAAAAGAGTGTAGAATTGTAATCACTTCTGCAGATGAGCCAAAATATTATCACAAGTTGTATTAAAGGGGGGAAAGGTAAATTTATACATTCTAGTCAAGTCATCAAAAATGGATTCAGCACTGACTGTGTGGCAGGTGCTCTGTGTGAGGGTATAAAAATGAGTAGGCCATAGTATTTGCCCTCAGGAAGTTTGTGTGTTACCAAGAGCATCAAGCATACGTAAGTGAAATAGTCGATAAATACCAAATATTCTTATGGGGCTGTGAGTGTATTTATTTCACAACATGCCAATGACCCAGACATTGTGAACTCTGTGGTCAGGGCTGTTGACTGAAAGACAAGATGGGAGGTATATGGCCTAATTTTCAGAAGGACACCTCTACTTTGGTCCTCTGATTGCCATAGAAGTTAAGCACCTATGGGGCCCTGGGAGGCCAACTTTGATCCATATCCCAATCTTGGGAACTTGGTTCAATCCTCCCGCACAGCCATGTGGCACCCAGGGTCTGACCCATGGAGTCATCATTGCGTTCTTCACCGTTAGTCACCTGGCTGCTGACGCATACTTATCCTCGTAAGGGGGCCATGGCATTTTGGAGGGGAGGGGACACCTATGGTGAAGTCAATGGACGACATGTCAGAGTAATATTTTTATGAATGCATAAAATAAAATACATAGGACTGGGGGCCGGCCCCGTGACCGAGTGGTTAAGTTCGCGAGCTCCGCTGCAGCGGCCCAGGGTTTAGCTGGTTCAGATCCCGGGCGCTGACATGGCATCACTCATCAGACCACGTTGAGGCAGCATCCCACGTGCCACAACTGGAAGGACCCACAACCAAAAATACACAGCTATGTACTAGGGGGATTTGGGAAGAAAAAGCAGAAAGAAAAAAAAATAGATTGGCAACAGTTGTTAGCTCAGGTGCCAATCTTTAGGGAAAAAACTACATAGGACCATAAGGGAAACTAATTATATTGAAAGCCAGTTATCAAAATATTTTAAAAAACCAAATTGTAATATAAATGCTTTGTTAAATATGCATTAAATAACAAGATCTAGCAGTAATTCTATTATCTACACATTTTTGAAATAGTGATGAATGTAAATGATGTTTTAAGATATTTCTAACAACTGCATTGTGATATGTAAATATGATTTCCATTAGTGACAAAGTCACAGGTCCTGCTAATACTTCTGTGGTTTGTTACTTACCTAGATACACTCTTGAAAAAAATGCTACTTCCAACTAGAGGTTAGTGAGAATAAAATGTAAATTTTTCCCTTTCCAAGTACATGGATCTTCTGAATTCTAACCGTGGACTCTCTTGTGGGGGAAGGTCTGTGTAGCCCAGGTCAAAAACTTCCAAACTTAGTTTAAGTGTCATCTGCAGGAAGTGTTCTGTGTACCCCAGATTGAATGAAGTGACCCTCTTCTGGATTGTCATGGTATCCTGTGTCTTATCCTTTCTCATATATTGAAAGGAAGCATTCACGCGTTAGCCTCCCCCGGATGCTCCCTGGGAAGGGACTATGCCTTCTTCATCTTTAGATCTCCCGTGCCCAGCACAATTATGGGCACATGGCTATTGATGAATAATTATTTATTAAGGAGGATGAGGAGCCATCCCATGCTTTCAAACTGTGATTGCACTACATTCCCTCAGGACTGATTTCTTTGGGGTGCCAGAAGGCTAATCTCAAGTGGCAACCTCTGTCATATTATTATAAGTAGATACCGAGGTCTCACCTGTCCTGACTCCCAGAGCTGCGTTTAACAGGGGAACTCAAGGAAAGATTCAGCGGGTAGCCCTTTCAGAAGTTGGTGGTAAATAGGTTTGGGGATGTTCCTTAATCACATCACCCAGGTAACTGGCTGTTCTGCCTACACCTACTTTTGGGTGCTAGTCTTTGGCCCTGAATGGGCTTCCAATAGAGGATGGGTGGGGACCAGCAGCAACATTTTAGAATCTTTTGAGGGATCTTAGGGTAGAGGATAAGAATGAATTCTGAGACAGGACCCTGTGGCAGGAGTAACTGTGCTGCCCTGGGAGGATATTCTTGTGTCCTATGCCGTTCCCAGCAGCAGATGTTATTCCATCCCATGGGACGTGATATTTAACTTCGTTCCTGAATTTCTCTCCCTCCCTCATGAATGCTAGCACTAATTAGGGATAGTGGTAGAGGTTTTGGCTGTTGGCCTAGTAAAAACTAACCCAAACAGTAAATTTATGCCAGGTATTTTCCTTAAAAAGAGATAGGCGTTGTCTGTCTCTTACACTGATTGGTCCCAGAAGTGTGGTTGGTAAGTTGGGTTTTGCTCAAGTGTCTGGCTTTGTGGATTAGTTCGGTCTTGCATATAATTTTCCATAATTACTGAACCTAAAAGCATTCTGTTTGATTAGGACAATTAACTTTGGCTTTCCCCATTTACCAAGATCAACCCAGACACATTCCTCCTAGACATAGCTCAGCTTATTTCCTAAGGAAGGAGGAAAGAGCTAGAACTTCCTTTTACTTATTTCCATATCAGGAGAAAAAGAAAACGTGACCTTACCTAGAAAATCTTACATTTTCTTCAAAATTGTATATTTTTAAGAAACGGAGAATTGAAAAGTGAATGCAGAAAATATTGTTTGCCAGTTGGCTTGTTGCTAGGTTATTAGCCTGTGATGTACGCATCTCTTTCAAAATTTCTTTATTTTAGTTTGACTCTTTCCTCGAGTGCCCCTGCTACAATGCACCTATGAGAAAGGGACAGGCAGCACCTTGATGCCCTTTTGTACTTTGGTATCTTGGGAGAAAAGGATATTTCTTAATTTAAAATGCATTTACATATTCTCCCCTTTCTTCTAAGATAGGATTTAAGGAAATCAACAAAATTATATAGTATACAATAGGATAAAAATAAGTATATTAAGAAATTAGAATGAAAGGAAAATAAATAAGGGACTAGTCATAAGAGTAGTACAGAATAATATGAATCATAAGATCATTTACAGTTTCTAGAAGTAGACAGTTTGGCTCTGAGCTACCTAGCAGCCAAAATGAAGAGTGAAATATAATTAGTTACAAGATTTACAGGATCCATGGAAGTTGCTCAGAAGAATCTCTTTGATTGGCATTAAGACTTGAGAGAAATTCTCCCACATGTCCTCACAGGGAATCCAGTGAGATAGCATGCACTGACATCCTCAACAAAGCCTGAGGACTCCTCTTGCCTATATTGCTCCATAGCACAATGCTGCAACATGATAAGTGCCTGATAAATATTTGATGGACTGATTTGACTAGATACTTGGATTCATACTCAGTCCGGTCTTACTTTAACTCCTTGGTTTCTAAGCTAGACTTGATTTCTATGGTTGAAACAGATGGCAACCTATCTTAATATGAACCAGGGTGCTAATTATTTCTTGATGCCAAGAGGCCTTTTCCCACTTTTCGATCTCCTTTTTCTGACCATTTTATGGTGGGTCAGCTCCATTCTCCTGCCTTTTCTCCTTCTACCTGGGGCCAGAGATTCAGGTGAAAATACTCTTGTCATTCTGGTTATTGTCCCCTGAAACAGCATTAATGGAGCCAGAGAGATTCAGATGCACATTGGTTAAAATGGAGATGTTGAGAAGCTGAGCTGGGATGCAAGGATAATAAGATTCAGGTGCCACAGTCTTTAAAAATGAAAGTTCTGAGGGAATATGATTTCAACCTATAAAATTGGAGGGGACTGTGTGTTATGATTATTTGGTTTACCACATCCCAGCACAAAGAACATCCCCTTATGTGAGAAGAATAAATTTAGTGCAAATAAAAAGTACTGCTTGATATTGTGGACTTTAAGCTTATGAGAGGAATACTCCCAAAGGTAAAGAGGTGAAGACAGAAATAGTCCCATTCAATAACTTGAGTATTAATTGAATGTCCACTATGTACCAGCCCAGTGCTAGATGTGAGAATTCTGAGTGAAAGAGGCTGTTCCTGGAATCAAGAAACTGACAGTCCAGTGGGAGGGCAGATGGTTACCGTACAGTAAGTTAAGTCTCATGATTGAGTAGGCTCAGAGATGCAGCAACTGCCTGGCATATGAATGCCTCCCCTCATCCTTCCATGGCAGGCATCCTTAATCAATCACAGCATCCTTTCTCGTTGAGCCCGAATGGGGCTCAGTTATGGGTCCTTCTCAGCACAGCACTCCAGGAAACCACTACCCCATCCCCTAGAGTTAGCCCTAGAAGCAATCTGTTTTTCATTCCCAGTCTCCCACGTAGCTCCTCCAAGGGGCTGGGTCTATGATGGAAACTTGGGACAGATGGAGAAGTAGAAGGGCATGTGAGGCAAGAAATTAGTTTGTGTGTAGGTACAAAATAAGGAGAAAGCATGACACTTTGGAGGCTTCGTGTATGCCTCAGCATGAGTTGGGAACAGAGTGTAGGAAAGAAGGAGTCTGAAGTGAGGCCAAGAGGTAGCATAGGCCAGACTATGAAGGATCGTATACATCAGCTTAAGGGGGGTTAGGAGTTTGTTTGGGAGGAAGTGGAGCCTTTGGAAATGTTAGAGTTGTGTCATGGTCAGATTGCAGGAAGGAGGAATTGATGTGGAGAAAGGATGGAGCCGGTGCTATAGATATTCAGAAATGTTGAGGACATGAAGTAAGGCAAAGTGAAGGTGCTAGAGAGAAGAGCTTTTGAGGAGGAGACTGGTCCAGACTGGGAGACTGAGTGGATGTGGGGGCAGCGGGGGTTGGAAGGGTCTGGGATCATGCCAAGGTTTCAGAATACTGCCATACAGACCACGGGTCCTTTCCAGCATGCTCGCCGTCTTCTTAAGTATAGCTTCATCTCTCTAGATATGAGGACAATATCACTGGTCATTGCTGACTATGGCTTTTACTCCACACCCTGGCTGGACAGAAGGGACATTTTGCTCACTCCTTCCTGAGGGTCCTTCACAGAAGTCCGGCCACCACTCTCTCTCTGCTGCCCCACATTTCCACAGAGAAGGCTCTGGCTCCATGGGGACCTCGGGCTGAGTGGAAAGGAAGAGACCAGCCAAGCCATCATGGGAATTTGGTGACTCATTTCGTCAGTTTACTGCTCTGAAAATGAGGTGACTTCCCTCTTTGCTTGACAGCTGATTGATGAACATTTCCTGAGTGTTTGCGGAGTAGATGTTTTGTTTCACAGGCCTTCGTGTCATGGGCTCCCAGTGGATTCTAATCCTGGTCTGCCTCAGCCTTTCCAGTTCCCTGGCTGCTAATTTTTCTTTTTATGTAGAATCTTCAATTATCTGCCCAAAATTTAAAGAGACACCAGGATTGGAAATAGTATACTGTTGTGTCTATTGATACAATTCTGGTTACACTCACTTTTTGCCAGAATGTTGAAGAATGGGAGACAATTTTTGATACTGAAACTGTATGTATTTATTTGACTAACAACATTATCACCAAGAGCTTAGTATAGCTGCATTGAAAGTTGTCTTTTAAAATAGTGTACCTCATTTTGTGTATCTAGAATTTGTTTTGTTTTCAGTTTTCACTTTCTTTCCCAGGATAGGGGTTTGTGTATTTTTAGGATTGTCCTTTACTTTGTTTCCAGATGTCTTGATGCTCTTGACAGGAAAGAAGTCAGGTTTGGAAAACATTGATTTCTCTGCTAAATGACGGAACGTTAATAAAAGCTACAAAACAAGAAGTGGAAGCATTCCTTTTAGGCTCCAAGAATATTCCTTAGGCTCATTTTTCATAATTGAAGTGGAGCCATAGGTTTGCGTTATGTGGGTCAGAGTCATCATCTTAGATAGTAGCCAAAGTCCTTAGATTTAATTTTCATATTTCAAATGGAGGCAGTAGGTTTAACGTGTCTTATTTTGCAGCTGGAACAGATTCTATTTTTAATCTGTAAGTCGAATATGGCATGGAGCCATGTGCTGCCCGGATCCAAATGCATAACTCCTGTTGATATCAGTGAGTTTCATGATGGATTGGGAAGAAGTATGTGGCCTTTATTCCAAATATCTATCTGACTCTTTAGAATTAAACATGCTGAACAAATCCTAGCACTTTTCAAGTTAAAATGAAGTGTTTTCTAATGTAGCAACTATGCTGGCTTAAAGGAATCACGCAACAGTTCCAAACAGACACACGCACATAACCGTAGAATTGGTTTTCAGGCAGAGAGAGGCAACTGAGCTCAGGAGCCTGGCTGGCAGAGTAAAGGACAAGGCTGTACTGAGCTGCACAAAATTGCCTTTAAATAGGAAAGATAAGAGGAGAAAGCCTTTTCTTTGGATGATACTCTGCTCATGGGAGAACACCCATTATTTTTGGTGAGTAATTGCAGCAAGAGCCCTCCTGTACTTCCTCACTCTTATACTTAGTGGTGGGAATGGTGTGGCTATATGCATTCAGAATTGACTGATGTTTGCATCTATAAATAAAGGTACTCAAATCATAATTGTTATAACAGGATTGTTTGCTTGCCTGGCAATGGCCTTGTTCTGAGATAACTTTTGGATCACCTGTTCCTTGGGAACATTTGACAGACCTCATGTTTATTACCCAATTGAATGTCAGTAGCAATTGCAGCTAAAGATAAACAAAAATGCAAGTACTTGTTGACCTTGACTTTTTTCACGAGAGATTGGACTTGATGGCTCTTTTGCTGTTAAGCTGATAAGGGTTATAAACAGTAGTTGAAGGAAAATGTTTTATTCCCAGAGGAAAATATCCTATTTGCTGTGGGAAATGGCAATAGACAGGTACACCCTTTGCCAGATTTTCTTAATTCACTTTTATCTGGGCTGTGGGAAAAGGATATGGGGAGAAAACTTTTTATGGCTTTTATATACATTTGCATACGTTGTTATAAGCTTTGAATGGTGTAGTTAGTAGATTGAATACAATTTTAGAAGAAGCCAATGATGTTTCTATGATTTATGGTACTTAGTAATATGATTTCTTTTGAAACTACCATGTTAATATAATACGGTGTTTCAGAGATGCAGACCTTGTAAAAATGCAATAGACATATGGTGCCAAAATACTCTTTTGGATTCTAATTAAAAGCATAAAAATGTCATTGGTTAGTAATTTCACTGGCAAAGACAGAGAAAATTGACCTGGTGAATATATTCACATGGGAGACTGCAAGAGCGCAGTGGGGGATGTGGCAATCAGCACTTTTCTTTGGGCACAAAGTCTTAAGTTCCAAATTTGAATCAAGAAACTCTGGGCCATTAAGGATTCTCCATTTCTTGGTGAGGCATAAAGCCTCGTGACCTGTCCTCTTTGCTCTTAAAAATCCCACTGCATTTTCCTTTCCAGGAGAGGTGCTTTGGCTCAACGCCACTGGCTTCAACTTTTGCTCTTAAAATGTTGTTTTGATGCATAGTGTAGTGATGGCTGAATTGATTTCTGTGCATAAATGGTGGCCTAGATTCTTGCCCTGTGGAAATCCATGGAATTAAGAACTGTAGGTTCCTGGAGTGATAAGAGGTAAGCAAATGATTAGATATGCATGCAGGGAAAAAAATTGAGATGCTCGTAGAATGGAAATAAGGGTCTATATAATTTGCAAGTTTAATGTAAATGTAAGCCACTTACACAACTAATAATTTAATGCTAATATGTGAGAGTAAGTAAATGTAATTCTAATCATTTTCTGTTTGGTGTGTTCTCGAAGAGTTCTGAGCAAAAATGTACTGTATTGAAATATTTCCTTGGCTACCCAGGATGAAAACCTGATCTGCGGACAACCGTGGCCTTTATAAACCTCTGGGATGGGAGTGACTCAGATTTCTCTCTGGATAGACGTTGTGGGACAATTTGAGCTGGTAGGATCCAGCCAGAATTTCTTGCAGAGAGGTTTAGAACACTGGGCTACGGGCTTTATCCACTAGGTATACAAGCTGACGCTTGTCCAACATGCCCTTTTAAAGTAGTCACTGGTATTATTTAATAATACAGAATATATTTTCCTAAAAAGATTTGACCTTTTACACTATTTTTCAAAGTATGTGTTTCCCTATGAAGGTCTCTCAGGCAAGTTTTGGATACATTTTTGTGAGAACAGGTCCTTTGAATGAAAACTTTAAAATATAAGTAAAGAAAGTCATACCAAGAGGGAATTGCATGCTGTCTTTAAGAAAACGACAATGACAGAACAGAAGAGTTTCTCTCTCCCCAGTCATCTTCGCCAGCCCCCATTTCTCTACTTGTGAATTTCTTTGGAGAATAACTACTTGCTGACTTCCACTTTTCTATGAAACTTTTGTGAAGAACAGTGGAAATCTTTGCAATGACAGATGCCATTGCAGATTATTATGATGTCCATTACTTGGTGAATGAAATTAGGAAGAGTGTATTTCTGACATGGCACATACCCATCCCTGTGACAGAAAGGCTATAACCTAGAATCTTTGTAAAAGAAAAAAACACATCCTCGGGATTCCTGGTGATTCTCTGGTTAATGTGTTAGAAATGGGCAGAGACGAGCCTGCTGCCCGGGGTGTCCTGGTCCCCTGCAGCGGGAGGGCGGCAGGGACCTCAGCTCAGGCTTCTCTTGGCTGCAGGAGGGGGAATGTGGGAAGGGATCGTTCTACATTCCTCCTAGTAGTCACTGAAGGATGTGGCAAGGACATGAATTGTTTGTGGCTGGCTCCCTATCCTGCTGCTAGGAAAGACTTCTGAGTTTATCTGCATTTTTCTGGGCACCAGTCGCTGTGTAGCCACCTCCCAGGCCACTTTGTGGGAAAGCTTTCTTTATGGTAGATGACGTGGCATTTCTTGTCACTTCCTCAAATTCCTTCCCACTGCCTATCAGCATTGCTCCGGACTTATCTGGGTTGAGTTTCAGCCAGCCAGGGCTAATCCAGGTTCCTATTTCAGAGGAGCAAAATGACAGCAATGACGCTGCCATTTCTCTGCTTGTGACCTGGCTGCTGAGTCGGGGGAAGGAGCAGAGAGAATAGGGGGACGAGAGTTGGGGGCCATTGGCTTGATTTTTAAGCCTGCTACCTTGAGTTCCCTGTTTACTCCCATCAGTCTTTCTTCTCCATTAGGCTGAAAATATTATTTATTTTGATGTGGAGTTGGATGTAACTTTTCCACCTCTAATCTAAAGGAATAAAGGGCGTCTTTACCTGAGCTTGCTTTCTTTTATTCCACAGAGGTCAGCTCTGAAAATTTTGAGCCTCTCAGAGGAAGTCCTACAAAATGGGATTTAGAGGACAGAGACATGGGGCTCTTTTGTTCTGATCTTCTATTATTTAACAAATATTTGTTGAATACCTACTATGAGACACAATGCTGGTAATGGGAAGGAAAAATCTTGTAACAAATAATATATTTTTACGTGCTTTCAGTTTATGAAATGTGTCCACCCAACTTAATTTGTGAGCCTTGCAGCTATTGATGTTTCTCTGTATAGTTGAGAACTGCCCGAGGTCTGACAAGGTGTAAGTGGGAAAATAGGGCCTGAGTCAGCCAGGTTTGTCCACTCCAACACCGTTTTTTTGTTTTTTTGTGTTTTTTTGAGGAAGATTAGCTCTGAGCTAACATCTGCCGCCAATCCACCTTTTTATGCTGAGGAAGACTGGCCCTGAGGTAACATCTGTGCCCATCTTCCTTTACTTTACATGTGGGATGCCTGCCACAGCATGGCTTGATGAGCAGTGCATAGGTCCACACCCAGGATCTGAACTGGTGAACCCCAGGCCACTGAAGCAGACCATGCAAACTTAACTGCTGCGCCACCGGGCCAGCCCCTCCAACACCTTTCCTTTGTACCAGGTTAAGAAGTAACCTAGGGGCTGGCACTGTGGCCTAGTGATTAAGTTCAGTGCACTCCACTTTGGCAGCCCGGGTTCAGTTCATGGGCATGGACCTACACCACTCCTCAGCAGCCATGCTGTGGCAGCAACCCACATACAAAAAACACAGGAAGATTAGCACAGATGTTAGCACAGGGCAAATCCTCCTCAAGCCAAAAGAGAAGGATTGGCAACAAATGTTAGCTCAGGCCAATTCTTCCTCAGTTGGGAAAAACAAAAAAAACAAAAGAAGTAACCTAGTAACTGATATCTTCGTGGTCCATTTATTTCTGAAATGCATTCACCAGTTCTCTATCTGATTAGGAAGAGACAAGAGAGAATACAATTAGGAAGGATCTTTAGAAGGAAGTGATCAGGCACAGCTTAGCATTATATTTCTTTCATTCATTCATTCATTCACAGCATACCTCCTGTATTCCAGGCACTGTGCTAAATCCTGGGACAATAAAGATGAATAAAATGAATTCTGCCCTCGAGGAAGTTACAGTTCAGTGTTTATTGTTCCTCTCATGAATGAATTAAGAAATGTCTGGGACAAACATATTTTCTGATGCTGTTCTCTTTAGGAGTTACCTACTTTTTCATCCAGTTAAGTTGATGCTCTTCACTAATTTTCAGGCGTGAGGGGTTTCCAGTATATGATAGACCTGAAGCAATCTTCCTTTGGTCTCTCCTCATGGAAAAATGGCTCAGGTTCCACTTTTTTGGGCAGAAGAACAGCGGAAACTCACCTGTAAAATGGAGTAATATTAAATACCTACTTGTAGCATTGTTGAGAAGATTAAACAAGCTGATATCTAGAACTTAGAAGAGTGCCTGGCACATGTAAACATTATGTCTATGTTAGCTGCTATCATTGCATCATCATTATTTGGTTTCTTTTTTTCCATGGAAAAGAGAGACTCTGGTTGGGACTGGTGCTCGTTTCTGAGTGTGAGTGATGGCGTCACAAAGAATCGAAAATCTAGTACAATTCCCAAATGTGCCTTCCCTTTACAGTGGAGAGTGTTGGTTTGCCTTTCTGTGTCAGGACAGAGGGCCTTTTAAATTTCGTGGGCCACTGAGGTTTCCACTTACACGAGACTCTCTTCCAGTGTCCATCATTTTCAAATGTCCCAAGTTATAAATCTGTCACTTTTACTTTAGGAGGCAATGATGAGAAAGTGAATGATTAAGAAGAGACTTCAGTTGCGGATGACACCTTTCTTACCACAAGGCCATTGGTCCACTGGCTTCTGTTTAAACAATGGCTGTGTTCTTTCTGCACCACATATTCAGGCATCTGTGAGAAAATGAGTTTTGTGGTGCCATGTGCAAAGGCGACATGTTGAATTGCGCACTTCTTGTTGATGGTCAGATTGGGGAGGGATCTGTGTCTTCAGAGGACCTAAGTGGTATTTTCTCACAGGAGCCCAGTTAGGGTGAGGAATGTGTTTGTCCACTAACCAAGTCTCTTCTCGCATCTCCAGTCTCATCTTGTCACAATATTCTGTGGTCTTGGATGAAACTCTTGGGCAGTACCAGGCCTTTGAATTTTAGGATGCCATGTTATCAGTACATTTTGAGATAGAGGAAGATAATCTTTAGTATTACAGATAAATTTTACCAAATATTAGACAGATCTTGAGAACTAGGCTTAAAGCAACTGCAGTTGGTAAAATAAGGTTCAAAATAACTCTTGCTCATTAACATGCATAGGAAAGGTGGATTCTGAGAAGTTACGGGAAGACAAAACTAGATTTACAGCCAGGTCTTTGTTTATAGCAAATTAGCTGTCCTCCTTGTTCCACCTGCAGGATTGCTGGTGGTGCTGTCTCCTCCTCCTCCTCTCCCTCGCCTCCTCATCCGTGCCTCTTCTTTCCATGCACAGGGTGGTAGCCTAGTCATGATGACAGCATAGGGAGCCTATTTTCTATTTCGGCTATTTAATCTTTTTCTACCCACTCTCTCATGACACAGTAAAGTGCTTGAACGTTTGGTATTAGTTGTAAACCCATCCCTTTTCAAAGGAGTAGAGGCAGTCTCCTAACAGCCAAACAGGATCCAGTTTCTTTTAAAGAGAGGAATTTCTCATATGCGTGGTGATGACTCCATTCTCTTGTGCCACAATGCGGTGACAATGTTCAGGGACCCTCACTCCAAAGCCGAGGATAGTACATAGAAAATGAAAAATACAGGGCAAGACTTGTGAGCATTGCATTAAAGTTCTTTTTCTACATATAATCTGTTAGCATTTTTCCAACTTTTTACTGTGAATATTTTCACGCTTATAGAAAAATAGAATGAATAGTATAATAAATACCCATTACTCACCATTCTGTTTCAACAATTGTTAACATTTTGCCACGTTCGCTTTGTCTATATATACGGGTGCACACACATATGTGTATATATTACTATATATTCTCCTTTAGCAAAGAAAGAATATTTAAGAATACATACGTTTCTCAGGATGTAGATAAACCTATGATACTTGCATCCCGCCATCAAAGCGCTGAACCGCTTATTTTGGCGTCTTAGAAACAAATGCTGAAACATCAGGAGAATACAGTATGCTTGACTCAGTGTGAGGATCGGCTCACGGTGACGGATTTCTATTTTAAATACTGTTATGTGTACTTCACATTGCAAACTTTGTGTCTCTCCATGAGGCTGTGTGACAGGCTGGGAAGGCCACTGTCCTTGGAGTGTAGGTGCTCAGATGCCATCTCCACTGGACAACCCACAAGCCCTTTGCCCTGAGTTGGACAACTCACACAGCCTCCCTGGGATGAAATTTCCTCTGTAAATAAAGGAAGTTGGGCTAGATGATTGAAACATTTTCCTTCAGGTCTGAAATACTGAAATTCTAAGAACTGAGTTGAAACTTTGCATGCAAACCTAGATAGAATGAAGGACTTTCAATCAACATTTTACATATAGATTGAAATTTGCAGAAGGTCGGGAAATTCCACATAATTTCATGGTTGGTGAGGAGAAATTCTGAATCTGGGACTTAGCGTTGGTAACAGCAATCAAAAAGCACAGACCATCCCCAATATCTGAGTTTTCAGAATATCTGGGCACAAAGAAGTGTCATGGATTTGATTCTGTTACATGCGGATATGGCTGAAAAGGTCTAAATGCATATCAGCTTTTTGATTAGATGTGGAAGATATAACCGCTTTATTTGGTTATTCCTGAAATTTCCAAGTGCTTTACCTGTTAAAATAGTTGTATTCTGCCTTTTTCCCCCCCTCCCCCGGTATACTTTATCTATGTTGGGGAGCAGTGTGGGTCAGGAGTGACTGGGAGAGATGGATTGCTATGTTACATCAAATGAAATATCATTTTGGTTAGCTCATGTATGAGGTTTCCTTACAAGGTTCGAGAAGGATTTTCATTTTTTTCCTTTGATAAAATGTATACTTCTGAGAAAGATATGACTAGGTTACATATACAATGAGCTTTTGAGAAATTATCTTTGTCTTTTTTCTTTTCCTTTCAAGAAATGATGAAGAATTTTTGTAATCTGTTGACACAAATCAGCTGACCATAGCAGCCTTTGCTTGTCATCTCGGATTTAATCTGTTGAGAACAAGCTGAATACATCTGTGCCAGCACAGAGGGGTGATAGAAACTTCAGTCTGATTTTGGTTAGTGAAATTTCCAGTAAAATCTTGTTAGTATAACATCTGCCTTAATAAATGGCCTTAAACGTGGGGAGGTACAGGAAACAGAGGTGTTCCTATTCTGAACGTAAATTTCCTTCTGCTGCTTACCTGCCAATCTTGTGTTCCCTACAGTTAATTGTTCCTAAAGTTTTTTCTTTTTAACTATTTGATGTGAAGATTACACTGCTACAGGCCAGCTAAAAGGGATGTATTATTTGAACTTCTTCCATTGTTTTTAAAAATCATTGTTTGTGTTGTAATCCTTTCAAAGAGCTAGCCAGTAGCTGCTTTCCTGTTTAAAGAGTAAGCTCTTTCCATTGGCAGATCACCTTCATTTAATCCTCTGAGAGTGCAAGCTTCATTCTTAGCAACAATGCACTTTTAGCATCAAGAACGTATTACCGAGAAAAACTGAATATGGTAAACGAGTAGAAAAATATGCCTTAGTTGTCTAAGATGGTAATTGCGTCTTGCTCCTGGAGCCTTATATATATATCCCACTTGGTACAATTAGCCTCTGTAAACATTTGAACTACTTTGTAGTTGAAACACTATATATTTCAGGAAGCAGATGAAGGAAGCTTTTTCAGGTTGATTCCTAATATAGCTGGTTTACTTTTGATCGTTGGTGTTACTTTGGGGTTTTATAGCATTAAAATGTATCTGTGATTGTTGATATAAACCTTCAACCAATTTGCTGAAATATTGGAAGCTAGTAGGATGTGGAACAAGCATGGCATTGTGGAGAATATCACCCCTGCCCGAGTCAAGTGGAGAATGCTGCAGAAGCATTGTGCTAATTTTAGCTTACAAAGAGGATGAAGATAAAGTGCCTACCGCTAGTTTGCCATATGCTATCCTGGTGATAATATTCAAGTGCAAAATATTCCATAGAGAGTCTTATTGTTTCAGTAAGAGAAGCCTGGATAAGACTTAAGCAAATTTCTGCTCAGTAAGTTTATAAGAAATAATGAAGTAAAACAATTCTCAAATGCAGGTAGATGAAATCTGCTAAATTTATTTTGGCTCTATTGACTTTCATGGGAGTTGACAGAATTAGTTTTGGTTTATATTTGATCCAATTTTATCTATTTTTCACATGTAAATCTTAAAAATCAATCTGAATAAATATCGATCTCTTTCAGAGAGGCAAAAATCTAGTTTGGATTGCATAAAACTGCTTAAAAGACAGCATCCCTGGAAGTTCAATAAAGGAATAAAGCAATCTGTTCAACTGGTTTTAAAGTAACAATTTAAAAAGCCTTTTTAAAAATGAAAAAGTCAAAATCCATTACATTTCCATATTTGGCAAATTCAGCGCCTACAGTTTCACCGAAGAGTGTTTGACCTATTTATTTGTCACTGAGACCACTTCACAGTGAAGGGATTGTCAGTTCCTGCAAAACTGAGAAAAATCCAATGTGCAGAGCGCATTTGCAGATGGAAACTGACTGTGGAGCCGGATTTGGAGGGTGGGTTGGCTGGAAGCTTTGTGTTAACAACTGGTGAAAAGCTTGACCTCTGTGTGACCTAGGTCAAACAAACCCCCAACTCAAGAGTTCGCCTTTGACATGGATACCTGTTTGGGGAAGGGGGCCAAAAAAAGAGGATGGAGATAAAATGATGTTATGGACCTGCAAGCTTGCTTTTTTTAAAAGTTCTGGTTTACTTGACTATTTGGAGCATAGTGTCCATCTTGGAGGGTTAGGAAGGACTGCAAATCTGCTTGTAAGTGTCAAAGGGACAGGACGATAGGGAAGCATTTCTTTCTTTCTTTCAGTGATCCAGGCAATGCATCGTTTTTCCCCCCCATGCAATATGATCTGGGTTGTGATTCACAGAGCTGAATGAATGGGCTGAGCTCCACTGATGAAAACATTTGATAATGTGGAAAAGAAAAGCCCTGGCAAGGAGGAGATGGCAAGGCTTCCATTGTTTGTCCCCACACTTTGTTTTTATAGGGGTTCTCACAGGAACAAATAAATTGGAGTAAATAAAAGCAAAATAGCACTGTTAGTCCCTATCGTGGCCTCACACACGCTCAGAAGTCAACTGGGGCAGGAAACTAGCAAGGGTCTGTTCCCGACCAGTTGCGTTGCATCTTTATCTCTCCAGTTCATTGTTTGCCACTGAGCGCTTAAACCTCAACTTCCCAAGTAAAAGCTTCCTGTTGCTTGCTTTTAAATATAGTTTTGTTACAACAACAACAAAAAAAATGGAGAAATGTATTCAAGAAGCCAACTGATGACAAAAGGAATAAAGCAGGTCTAATCCAATGTGATTCTAAAACTTCCGGGCTCAAATGCACGTGGTTGGTTACTCCTGACGCAGTAACAGTCTCCTTTTAGGTAGTCAACTATAGAAACCATCTTTATGCCTTCTCCTGAGGTCAGGGGTGAAGCAGAACAGTGACAATGTCCAGTGTTTCTCACGTCTACCCTTTTGCTGTGTTTGGTTTCACTTAGTTTTAACTTTTAAGCCCTGTTCGTGGCTGGGATTTGCTGCCCTTTCAATTGCAGGTGAGAGGCGAACCCATCCTTTATTAATCGTGCTCCTGCTTCCAGAGCCTTTAATGTGGGTTTATCTGAGAAATTGTATCCATTCCTCTGGAAAATATGGTTCTTATTCCACCTTAATGGCTGGGGGCTGCTCTGAAACTTCCTGCAATTTTGGAGGAAAGTGCAGCGGTTTTCTCAGGCCTTGGATATAAACAACATTGTTTATGCTGTTTCCACTCTTCTAGCCCTCTGTTTGTGCAGGCCCTAACACAAGAGGGTCTGTTTTGCATTTAAAAAATTAGTGTATGTTTTCAGAATCAATCTATCAAGTTAGGCCAAGAAATGTCATAAGAATGCCTAGATGGGGGTTACTAAATTCTGGCTTTCGAAACTTATTTGACAGCCATTTACAACTCTGGCTCTCTGCTCACGTGATTGTGTGATTGTGGGGCTTGGGGCTCGCCTTTCCTTCCATGATGGAAGCAACCGATTTGGGTCCCTCTCCCCGGCTTTTCCATAATACACTAAAACTGCGTCATAAAATTATTAACACCACGCAAATGACCCTTTTTTTTTTTGAGGAAGATTAGCCCTGAGCTAACATCTGCTGCCAATCCTCCTCTCTTTTTTTTGCTGGGGAAGACTGGCTCTGAGCTAACATCCATACCCATCTTCCTCCACTTTATATGTGGGACGCCTACCGCAGCATGACTTGCCAAGCAGTGCCATATCCACACCCAGGACCCAAACTGACGAACCCCGGGCCGCGGAAGCAAAACGTGCACACTTAACTGCTGCACCACCGGGCCGGCCCCCCAAATGACCCTTTTTGAAGAGAACATCCATCCTACCAGAATATGAACAACGTTGTGAAAGTATAGGGTATTGTAGATATTTAATAATGAATCTGTTATGATCGCTAGTAGTACAGTGAATTAAAATGTAAAAGAAAGTAGCTCATTAAAACATGAAAAGAGTGAGCATTCACTCACTTGCTCACTTGTGTGTGTGTGTGTGTGTGTGTGTATGTGTGTGTAATGGAGGAAGGCCAGGTGGAGGGCAGCTGGAGGGGAGCATTCTAGCACACGCAAGCTGGAGAGTCTTCACCGACACCCTTGCAGTCCTGCAAGACCAGAACAGGCAGCCCGCTTGCCAGGCAGCCATAAACCTTTCAGTCTGTGTGAATTGCCGCTGCCCTTGTAGACACAACTCCACGTGTTCTGTAGGAGAGAGTCAGAAAATAGAATATGCCTGCAGGTTGTTTCGGCCGGTGAGGACAGGCTGCAGACTTCCTTGGCAGTTTTCTAAAGTGGAACTCTGAGTGGAGCGCTGAGGTCTTAATTCTTAATCCAGCTCTATTAGCTGCCTTCAACACTGTACAAACATGGTCAGTAACTCTTTCACGTGGCTGCCTTCTCTACTCTGCTTCCTAGAGACTGCCTCCTGGGCACTAAGCTAAGGAAACTGCTACTCTCATCTGACTGGGTCCAGCAGGAGAAGGATGTCAGGAGAATGCAAATGCTCATTCCTTTGTGCAGGTCTCCAGCTGATTCCATGCTGAGCATTCCCAGTCTCCATCAGCTTGTTCCTGGAGATCCGTAGAGCAGAGGCCCCCGAGAGCTCCTTGGTTGTTTGTGCAGATCTGGCTGTCCTATCTCATGGCCAAGTGTCCCACATCAGTGCTAATAAAAAGTACAGTTACATGGTGACTAGTGGTCATTTGGAATAATCAGTTAGAAAACTCTTTCATCCTATTCTAGAGACTGGAAGTTTGTCTCATTGCTCTAAGGAGAGTTGCATCCTTTTGGTCACATTGTTGAACACATTTTGGGGCCTGTTACTGCACCCTTACTTTTGCATAAGTCACATCACCCATCCACATTCAGATATACCCCATCTTCATACAAAGGAATCGGAGGAAGCTGGTGCTCCACCAAAGTGGGCTTCAAACTTTGGGGGTGGACTCTGGGACCATGTTGCTTAGCAGAAAGGTCTGTATACAAGCATAAGTATGGTATTAAAAACCTAAATTCCAGAAGACTCATTTGCCTAAGAGATCACCAGCTGTCCCTTAACACTGTAAGGCGAGTGGAAATAACAGAAATGCTCATATTTCCGTTCCATAGTCTGATCCTGAAGGCACAAATTAGAGCTGGGGCTGGGGTTCAAGCCCCCGCCTTGTCTACCCTGGCACTCTCCCAATAATACGGCTGTCAACATTTGGCCAAGAATGCATACTCTGATCCTGCTTATTGTAATTCATCCTCTCCTAGTTTAACATGGTCTTCCTAACAGTAGTATTTGTACCTTAAACTTATGTGTTGGACCCTGAGTCGCCTTAAGGACTGAGGGATTTAAGTCTTGTTAATACTGTTATTACTGTGGTGGTGATTTCCTTATAAATGCATTCTCCTTTTCAACTATATCTTTAGAAAATGATCTTGGTTTTCTTCCACCATCATATCAATAATAATAAAATAAGCTAAGAAGTTATAATTACTCTTCACATAGCCTCTGTGGAGTGGTTAAATAGAATATCCACTTGTTATGATGTTAATTTCCATTCACTGCAAATGAACAGGAACAAAATATTCCTGACCGTTTGATTTCACCTTTCGCCGCACATTATGACTCCCGTAACAGTAAACCACACGGTCCACCGTCATACATTCTCTAATGTACTTTCTAATAAATAGAGCCAGCTAAAAATAGTGATGCTCCTCATTAAATGTAAAACGATCATTTTAACTGCTTCTACTCTGAGTGACCCATACATCACTTAATCAGACCCATTTAAGCAGAGAGAAAGAGAATGAGAGAATGAGAATGTGAGTGGATCATCTGTCTGTATTTCGTTTGGTGGCAATATGAGTAGAATTTAGGCTAAGGATCTTTTAGCCATCTCAGTGTTTCCCGTGAAAGTATTCTTTTCTTCGGCATATATAGGTGGTAGTGTAATGAGCAGAATAGAAATATAGGTTTAACCAGACTAATGAAGATCACACTTTATTCATTTGCTTGTGACAGAAAAGAGTGGCATGAGGTAAGAGGTATTCTCAGCCTTTCCTCTCCTTTCAATCAGTTCAATCAACCAACCAATCAATTGTTCCATATCTAATAGCTCTCACGTAGAAGAGAAGATTTAACAAACTCCTGGAATGCATGACCAAATTCTTTGTTAAATTTTCCTAATAATGAATTCTGTATATTCCATATATATGGAAAGAGTAGGACTAACTCAGGGCAAGAAATTTCACTTTTTTCTATAGAGAAACAAAAGAGTAAAGACAAAGGTGCTTTTCTACTGCCCCCCCGCCCCCGCGCATTAACTCTAAATAAATTTATGATTTCAGTCAGCCATCCCTTCAGCAAAGACTGGCTGCCTTCTAGTGACAGGCCCTGAGGACATACAGTGGTGAACAAGACCTGTGTGCTGTGCTCAAGGAGCTCACAGTCTAGTGGGAATGACTGGCATTTCAACAGACCGTGGAAGCACCGTGGAATACCAGCTAAAATTGTTTGCACATGGAAAATGTACCCACCCCTGTCTTGGAGGATCCTGGAAGTTCTCTTAAAGAAGGGGCATTTTTACAGTATTTCACATTTTTCCAAGAGTTTTCACATCTAGAATCCCACTTATTCCTCACAGTTCCCCTTTGAATTAGCTGGTTCCTTATTCCCACCAGCCCTTGGTGGATGGAGGGAGGGAGGCACAGCAGAACTGAGTCGCTTCCCAAAGGCTCCACAGAGAGTAGTGGCTGGCCTGGAACTTCAGTCCTGGGCTCTGGGCTGTAGGTCAGTCATGAGTGCGTATGTGTGGGGGATGTGGGGGAACTTGGAAAGATGAGAAATCGTGGCCTGATGTTGTGAAATTGCTGTTTGACCACCTGGGATTTTCCCCCAGATCCGCTGGGAAGTTTAGGAAGACCTGGAACGATCATTCCATGTTCAAATAACCTGGGCATACCTTCAAAACACCCACTGTCCCATGTTTTTTTTCTTGAATAATGAAAACAAGCAAGTATAGAAGAGAGACAATTAACATGATCACTCATATCAGCTTTCAAAATTTTGGTTTTCATCCTTTCTTTTGTAATACCTGGCCCAACATAGTCACAATTCATGCCTTGAAAGTTTTGAAGCTTCTCTGATGGAGACCATCTTCCCATACTGTGATTCTTTGAAGTTATATGTTTTCCAACCTGACCATACTCAGGTCTTTTGACTGGAGAGAAGACAAATATTTAGCACTGGGCCTGCCGCGACCCTCAGGTCACCTTTCCGGTCTTTCTGCTCAGACCGGACTGCCCCAGCACCTGTTCTTGCCTTTGGTTGTCTCTATCACCTGAAAGGGAACGTGTTGCCCCAAATATTGCAGAGATGCCTGACTCATGGAGAGTGACTTTGCAGAGGTTTCTAGAGGGAAGGATTCCTTGGGTCTGAATGAGACACAGAGAGTATAGCTGGCTGTGTTTCCCCACACCCCTTTTGGTAGCAGATATGGAAGTCATACTCTCACAGACCATCTGGATTTGAATGATGCGATTTGGAGCCATTTCCCAGTTTGGCATGCCAGATGAGAAGAAGGTAGGACACGCTGAGGCTTAGAAGCTGTGCTTAGAATCTCTGAGCAGCAAGAGGAGGCTGGGGCAGGCAGGGCGGGGACATCCCTGTTATTAAGAGGAATGAGGGCTTGGAGCACCTAACCTGAATATAGAAGCTGGCCCCTGTGCAGGCAGCTGGGTGGTCCAAGATACAGCGTCCAAAGGGCGTAGCAAGTTCGGGCCTGGCATTTCAGGATACCCAGTCTGATAGGCGGGGCCAGCAATAAGGAATTCTAGGGCGTAGGCCAACTCAGAAGTCAGGCAGGGCTGGGACTGGCATTCTGAGGTCTGTTTTGGAGGGAGAGGATTCCCTCCAGTTGGCAGTTCATGGGAGCAATATTCGGCCCTGGGAAAGAAAGCTGGCAGGGACTGGGGGAGGGGAGGGGAAAAGAGATTCCCAGCCAGCTTCTGGTGGGGGTCAACACCAGGCCCGAAAGATGACCAGGAGCAGAGTCGGGGATCAGCAGACGTGCCCATGCTGAAGGGCTGTGTCTGCACGAGGAGATGGTGGTAGGGAGGGTGATTTAAGCTAAGGGCCAGCAGTTGCTCCTGTGAATCCAGGTCCAGCAGAATGTCACAGGGCAGAGGCCACTCTGACTTTTCCAGTATTTGTGGGGTGATTGTCTTGGAAAGGGAGGGGGCCCTGGGTCCCAGGTAGAGTTTCTGTAGAGGCAGCTGCAGGAGTGCAGGAGGAAGCAAGAACATGTTAGAGAAGAGATGGAAGGCAGGGTGCTGTAAAGAACCATGCCCTTTCTGTGGGAGAGAAGATTTTTCTGCCTTTTGTGGATGAAAACAAGTCGAGAGTTCTGCTACTCCCTTCTTGTCCCCGGTAGATTTCAGATAAGCACGTAGGTGATGTCATCCCTGAAAACCCCAGGGACTGGGACGCTGCTCGCCCTTGAGCGTTGGGGGCAGCGTGAGTGTCTTCTGCTCCAGGCTGGTGTTTCATGAAGCAGCCTTGTTTGTATTTCCGCAACCCTCCCGGAGGGGAGACTTTCCTTTCTTTGATACACAAATGGTGAGAGAAAATAAACTCTCCCGTGAGCTTGCGGTGGGTCTCTTTTCCGCTCTTCCTCTCTGGTTGAGCAGCCTGGCTGCGTCTGCTTGGTGTGAACTTCCCAATTTCATAGAGTGCACGCGGTCTCCAGAGAGGACCATTTCCTCCCAACCTTCCTACTAGCAGAACTTCAGACTCCTGACATAGACGCTTGAAAAGCATTTGTGTGATGCTGGAAAATGTGTGCTTTGTCATTCTTTATGCCCCTGTGATTTCATAGGTGACTGCTCCTAGGCCCTGAGAGCAGCAAGGGGCCTCTGCTGACCATGCCCTGGCCAGCTCAGAACACCCTCTGCGTTCTCATAGGTGGTTACTCAACTTCCACCCCTTCCATCAAGTCTTTCCATATGATTTTCTCCTTTAGTTTTTGGAGGCACACTCAGGAAAATTGCCTGCTTTTTCATAACCTGGCAATTTTTGATATCCTCCCACTCTTGTGTACTTTCTCTGGATCCATAAACACTCGGTATTTGTTTTCTACCTTGTATATTTCAGAGGTCGTTGTCATCTTTAGCCTACCATTGTCTTTGACTAAGGAGCGCTTGAATGCCACTCTGAGGTTGCATGCTTGGATGTCTCTTCCTTCTTTGACTTCAGTAGAAGGAGATGATTCAGGAAACGTTTATGAAGCCCACCTTACGGGTCAGGCTTTGGGCTGGCTGTGGACAGCATACGGCAATGAGAAAAGACGCTGTTACTCCCCTGGAACGTGTTTCTAGAGGTTAAAGAAATGCACCTTGACTGTTATCTAATTGAATGGGATTAAGTAGAGAGAGTCATTCTAGAATGGTTAGGAGTTTAGCTTTGAGTGCGATCTGGGTTCAAATCGACAAGGAGCTCTATTTCCTTATCTGCAGAGCAGCCTGTTTCCTTTTCTGTGTAGTAGGGCTTTGCAAGGATAACGTGAGATAACTCAGAAAAGCACTCACTAAGGTACGTGTTCTCTGTGCAGCCCGTAACCATCAGTTAGTAAACATGAGCTCTTTCTCTTGGCTACTAAACCAGTCTTTAAAAAAAACTGTAACAAGTGAAGCGTTTCTTAAATGTAGAGAAATAGAGAAATTTACTTTTTTATTTTTTACCATGATAACAAATTTAACTTCAACTTCTAAGGTTTTTCTGAGGATTAACTGATCAAAGATAAAGGCCAAACACAGTTTGAAGGACCTAGTTAGTGCTCAATAAGTGTTACTTTTTATTATTTCTATTATTCTTACTATCTAGACAGGAGATGGCCTCTGATTGAAAATTGGCCCTGTAGTGCGTCTCACTTTTCCTGTACTTTAAACATACTTTCTTAAGTGATAGGACTTTTTTCCAGATTTGTAAATCAAAAACAAAAACCTTTGCTATTAACAACTGCCACGCAAGTATTATTTAGAGAACAGAGGACAAGTTATTATGAATTAATGTATTTTGTGGGGGAAATGAGAATTCACATTAATAAAAATTGTTTCCACGTATTACCATCCACCCATCGACTACTGGCTTTATCTGATAGGACCGTTTCGCCAGGGCTGCCCATTTTTGATTCTGAAGCAACTTACAAACTTCAGGTCACTCCAGGGCTCTTGGGGAAAAAAAAAGAAAAGAAAAAATAAAAATGTTATGCAATACCAGGAGAGTGGGTATGTATATTTTGGAAAAGTTTGGCTCCCAGGAATGAGAACCGGATAGGGGAGAAGGGGAGAGAGGACAAGAGTGACAATGACTGTTTCTCTACCTTGGGTGAGGGGTTCAGGATAAATGTCGCCTTGCTCCAAGAAGGTCCTCAATAGCAAAATCATCACAGGAACTAACCTTCGCTGGGCTAAGCCCCACCACTGCTAGGTGACATGTTAAACATTTTATGCGGCTTATTTTATGTAATCTGCCCAGTAACTCTAAGATGTAAGTACTTTGACTATGCTCATTTTTTCCAGAGGGGTGAAAGCGGGTCTTGGGGAGGTTAAATAACTTGCCCAGGGTCACACAGTTGTCAAGTGGTGAAGATGGGATTTACATGAACCTAGATAATCTGACTCCAGAGGCTAAACTATTTTCTTATAATATGTCTGACGGAGGAGGCAAGAAGTGAGGTTATTATACATGCTGAGGAGATAACGGGGCAGAGAGGGCTATAGCACTAACAGAAGGAAGAGTGGCCGGGGGAAGATATGATGGCTTGTTCTGACACTCCACTTAGTCCTGGAGACATCAGTGAGGTTGCGTGCTCAAAACGAAGACCTGAACAGCCTTTGCCCATCCTTGTCTGGTGGGAGCGGGTATAGTCTTCACTGTGCGGAGAGACGAGAGACTGTCCCCCTTCCACGTTAACTAGGCATCTGTGTGCACCCAACACTTTCTAGCTTTATTTGCTCACAGGAGAAGATCCTCCAGGACCTTGGGAGCCCCTGGGAGCTTGTTGGAAATGCAGAATCTCAGGCTCCTCCCCTACTGCATCTGAAACTGCCTTTAACAAGATCCCTAGTGCGTCACACGCACCTTAAAGTTGGAGCAGCCCTGCTCCAGAAAGTTAGTTTTTTCTTTACTGTGCCCACCAGAGTAAAGTCACCACTTTGTGAAGTGTGCTTATTTTGAACGGCAAGCCCCTGTCCCTCATTAGCTGAGTGCCTGGTGTGTGTGGCACGACAAATCTACCAAAGAACTGGAGCCTTGGACAATCAAAGGAGAGAAAGTTAGATGTAGTAATTCTCAAACCTTTTCTTTCAGAAACTGTTGGATTTTTAGAAGCTTTTGCAACAAGAGAGTAATAAGCTTCTATTTTTTTATCCCACTCTTCCTTGTCCATTTTTCTTCTAACTATGCTTAATGTCTACTTTCTCCCTGCAGACTCCCTAATCTACATTTCACAACCTAGTTCCATTTTACTTTGTATGCAAAGAAATCTGTCTGTACAGAATACCATCTCTTTTATCCCCCATGACCCTTGGCATTTTCCCTCACTCCAACTTCTACCTTACCCCAGAAGGTAGGTCCCACTCTCTCCTCCTCCATGCCCCACCCTCAGCTGCCCTGTCGCCCTTCCTGCATACCCCAGGACCTTATCTCCTACATCCTGATGGACTGAGAGCAGGATAAAAGGGCATCAGTAGGGGATGAAGAGGAGAGTGCCTGGGAGTACCTTGAAAGAAGATCCCCAGGAAACTAGGGAGAGTCAGAGGCTGGACTGGTGCCCCATGGTTAGCCAATGCGTGAGGCCTACTGCGAAGGCCCTGCTCCCTCCAGCCACACAGACCAGGGAAGTGAGGGCAAGTACGTGCAAAGAGTTTCTACAGAAAGCAGACGTGTTATCCTGGTTTATCTGGTGTCATTCAAGAATGATGTGGTCCAGATGAACAGAATCCTACTTTTTTTAAATATTAGAAAATTTAGGGGCATTTTCTATGAAAGTGTTTCCGGACTACACATACACTCTATCATATCCAATTATAACAAACTTTTAAAAAAATAACTTAAAGTTGGTAGATCCATGAGTTTTGGCACTGCACTATGTATAGTTTTGCTTACACGACCCCTTTGGCATTTACAGGACTGTTTTCTCCACACTAAAGGGTCCTAGTGTGTTATGCTTCTTCGGTTCTTATTTTTTGCCTCTTTATCATCCTCTATTTTTACAAAGCCCTCAGCCTCCAAACTATGAGGCAGGAAACCAGATGAGTAAACTTTTGAAAGCTGAATCTAAAATAAACAGAACAATTCTCTGATTAAGGAGCTTATGGTCCTCTCTCTGTAGAAAGTGTATGAACTCTACTGCGTATAGTCTGTGCTTCTAATCCAGTGTTCTCAATTTTGGCTGTACATTTTAATCATCTTGGAGCTTTAAACATCACCAATGCTGGGATCTCAGCTTCTCAAATACTAATTTAATTGGTCTCGGGGACAGTGTAGGCATCAACATTTGTAAAAGCTACCACGTGATTCCATGTGTAGCCAAAGTTGAGAACCACTACATCTAATCTGCATGTCAGAAACTTTTTTTAAATCCTACTTTTCAAGTATGTTCTACAAAATTGAGTTTGTTGAAGTGAACACTTTGATAAATAGATGTTATCCTGAGTGTGCAAAAGTGTGTGTATATACACACATATATACATACGTAATATACTCACACACATGTAGAGTGTATAGAAGTTTAAAATTATATGGCAAACTTTTGAATTTATCACAAAAATAAATGGTGTTTGTGTGTGGGGGGGTCTGTCTGTCTATAAGATTCCACGTGCGGCATTTCTTTTCTTTTTTTTACTGAAAAAAATTATTTTCCTGGTTATATAGAACTTTGTGACCATTCATTAATATACTATTTATATATTTTGGGAAGAACATTTCAAGCAATGAACTTGTCATACATTACTAAAGTAACATTAAAAAAAAGACAAAGTACAGGGTCCTAAAATGCTTTCTGAGATGTTGATTCAAAGCAAAAGTTTGTGACTTTTGCACTGTTTTACTTTTGGAATTGAAGTGTATTTTCTTTTTGTTCTTAGAACAAGGTTGGGGGGTTTCCGTTTTGTCTCAGTTAGTGTAAATACATCGATTGCAGTAGTATCTTGCAGTGCACTCACATCCTGAAGTTTCTAAGACTTCATTAAGAAGCTATGCTGTCTTTGCAGGGATTTTCCGTGCTGTTTAGTTGTAAAAAAAAAAAAAAAAAAATGCTGAATGGATGAAAAATGAGTAAAATCTGTGTCTTTTTTCTTTGCTATTCATCATCGCTGTTTGTCCTCTGTGTGTAGGCAACTAATTTGCTGTTGTTCCCCTGAGGGGAATTCAAGTCAAAAAGTCATCTTAAATTACTAGAAAAAGGTATTCCTATCTCAGAAGAACAAAGTACAATGATTCAAGGAAAAAAAACTGGGAAAATTTATCTGATCTCTAGGTACGTTGAGTCTGTCCATGGTACTCTACTTGTACAAACACATAAAATAAATCTTAAGTAAAATATAAATATGAATACTGACCAACCGACTGATAATTCATACTTGCCATGAATTTAGAAAGTCCGATTTCTTCCTATAATCCCATCAACTGCACATTAAAATTGTTTCGTATTTTATAAAAATCCAGTAAATATTTCATTCTGGGTCTCAGTTAATTAGGTTCTTTTCATATTTTTCACCCAGTTACATTTTATGCATTATTTGTGTTGACAGTGAAGAATCATGAAGTGATAGAAGTTTAATAGAATGTGTTATTTATAATAAGGAAGTTATTCCAAATTTATTTCAACAGGCTGGCAATCCCTGAGTTATAAACATCCAAATTATATGAATGACCTACATATACCCACAAATGTTCAACCTAAATCTCTTCCTCCTATTCTCGCTGCTTTACATCCACAGGGCCTATTTACTGTCAGCACAATTTCTGTGAAAAACCTTGGAATGTTTAGAAACACATGGCTCCCCAGACGTAGGCAGGGACAAACAGGGTTGAGCTGAGTTGGGGATGGCGGGCTGTAACGATAAGTTTGGAAACTGACGCTGGGGTCTTCTGAAAGACTGGCATCTGTTGGTTTAAAAAAATCTTTCCCAAGACAAGCTGTGTTTTTTAAAAAAACATTACTTATTACTCTACCTGAAATTCTGCCATTTCGAGATTTGTTTTTGCATTAACAAATCTTCTTTTAAAAATGCCAGCACTTCTGGGAAGGTGAGGGGGACATCAGTTATTCATGCCTAGTCTGAATTAGTTCTTTCAGATTGCTTTCTACCCAAAGTCTGGCTGGGATCCACCAGACTGAAAGGCTGGATATTTTGATTGTTGGGAGATGATGAGAATTAATTCAGAGCAGGAAAAGAATAGGTCTGGTGGAGGCGACCACAGTGGGAGGCCAAGTGCCCCTACAAGCCATCGGGATACTTAGAAACTCCAGAAGGTGGATGCTATGCAGTGGAAGAGAGATATGGAAAAGGGAGTACTAAAGACAATTACTCATATACTAATATTTTCCTAGGCTGACTGTGTGCACAGAAATATGAGAAGAAACTCATCTTTCTCTTTACTCTTGTACTTTCTGACTTCGTGTACCCAGGGCTCAGATGTCAGTTGGATTGTCATTCACTTAATGAGTTATTTTGGCTTTGATGAGTAAGCCTTGGGACCTAACACCATTCATAACTTGCTCGTATGTGAAAATTTGTTCTAATGTCCTTCAGAATATAATCTGTGCCTAAATTGGGGTCTACCTGAATGGACTCATTGCTTTTCCGTTGTTTCTCATTGTCCAATCTTAGTTAGGAATCAGGGGATTTGTTAGGTTGAACTAGAAAGACACTTACTTGGGTATGAGGCTTTATTTGGTAAAATTTATGTAATATTAGGGCATGCAATAGAGATGACATTGATGAGTCACACATGAATACCGTTATAGGTCACAACTCTTAGAACCCTATCGATAAACACCCAAATCTTGACCATGGCACACAAGGCCCAGTGTGGTCTTGCTCTTCTTACCTCTCCAGCTGCATCTTGTCCTGCTCCCCCAGGTTTCAGTTCTGTGGTTGTGTTACCCAGTGCTTTTGTACCTGCCCTTCCTGCGGCCTGAACTGCTTTCTCTGCCCTCTGCCTTCTTAGACTGCCCACCATACCTAGTTACCTTTTCTCCATCCTTCTGATTTCTGCTCCAGATCACTCTTACTTAAGTCAATTTCCTTTGTTCCACACATTCATAGATTTATGTATCTTTCTGATTGAGTGCAATTGTACATTTATTACTGTGATTATTTTGTTTAACATCTGTGCCCTCTGACTGGAAAGCTCCATAGAAACAGGGACTCTTTCTGATTTTGTTCATCATTTGTGTCTCTAATGGTCTGCATAGTGTTGGAACATAGTAGGAATTCAATTTGTTAAATGAATGAATGTATGATAAAAGTGACTGCTTATGCAAAAGATGGTTACGTATATGGGGCTCAGTTTTAAGTGCTACAGTCTATTCTTCAGGAAAGGGGACAGTATGTTCATAGAGAGCAGCTACTTTCTCCAGGCTCTGATTCTCCATTTCTCCCCTTAAGTTTCTGTGATGTCAGGAGTCCACGAAAGGGCACAATAAGGCTGTGCACTCATTCCACAGGAGTTAACTATTAACAGTTTGTGTCACCGTTTAACAAACCTAAATTCAACTAGAAAGGAAAAGAAAGCCTTGTGGCAAATCTCTGTGAAGCCAACCTTAAGACACATATCTAGACATTTCCTTTTATAAGTGCCAATAACATGTTTATTTAGAGTTTACTTTTTCTTAATCTTCTTCTCTACTCTTCTTACTTCCATCTTTTCAATCAGCGCCATTGGTATATAGCAGATGGCTTTTGTTAAGTGCCTTCTAGAACTTAGCACTGCCATGGCAGGTGCCACCATCTAACTCCTTATCTTGGCTTCCAAAGGAACCACCTCAAAATCTTCAGGAAAGCCATGGGTGATAAAATAAGATATATGAGAATATGTTTTCCTTTTTTTTTTTTTATCAACCAGGAATCACTTTGAATTAAGAATAAGGAAATTTTAAATACGTAAGGATGAGAAGAGATACAAAAGAGAAGCTGAGTTAAAGGAACCCTTATTAAAGTCAAACTTAGAATAACTATTTCTGGGCTGGCCCTGTGGCCCAGTGGTTAAGTTCACGCGCTTCGTTTCGACGGCCCAGGGTTTCGCTGGTTTGGATCCTGGGCGCGGACATGGCACCGCTCATCAGGCCATGCTGAGGCAGCGTCCCACATGCCACAACCAGAGGGACCTACAACTAGAATATACAACTATGTACTGGGGGCTTTCGGGAGAAGAAGAAGGGAAAAAAAAGATTGGCAACAGATGTTAGCTCAGGGCCAATCTTTAAAAAAAAAAGAAGAACCATTGGATTTAGACTGTTACATATTTGTATATTGGCTTCAGATTTGGAGCTGTACAAAGTCTGTTGTGTTTCTCTTGAAAATGGGAAATAATACTTAAGGGATTGTGTTACATTTTCATTTATCTTACAAAATCCTTTCTAACGTCTCCTAGGACCCTCTGACATGTCAATCTGTACCACAGTATCAGATACTTAGGTCCTCAGATAACCTGTGGCTGAAAAACTGCTGAGGCAGGTGTGGAGGAATGCTGTGGGACAGACTGATACAATGACTTGGCAAAACCAAGGAGAGCCAGAGCTCTTGTGTTTTATATTTAGCACCTTATGTATGAAGTGTGAGTCTGGAGTCTGAGCTCAGGGTCAAATTGTCTGCTTAGACATAGTTCAGTTTCTTCGCTAGGGTAAAACTGGAGGTAGTGTAATTAATTCTTTGGGAAAAAATGCAGAAGAAAACAAGTTTTGCTTTATTTTTTAAAGTTGAACTCAAGAAAAATACACAATCAGCAAGAAATTTTAGGCAGGTAAATTGTTTTAAATTACAACTGCAGGAAGTAGGGGTGTATTTCTGAAGGGCTATGACCAACATTATAAATAATTTGGATCCTTTTACCCTTAGCCCGTCTTTGGCCTAAGATGAGCTTCAAGATTCCAAGGAAACTTGCCACCTTTGGAGAATGCATTTCTTTGATGGTTTGTTATAGTTGTTTACTGAGTTTCCTTGGTAAATATTTTTTGAGAGTTTAATTTAGGCACGTATCAAAAAGAATTATAGCAGGTGGAAATGGAAACTGTGGTTTTCTCCATAGATTGAGAAAGATGCATTCACTCATTCATTTAATAAGCAACTGACAAGTTTATAACCTGTACCCTGGGATAACCCTGGGGTTAGAGATCAGAGAGGGGTTTGACCCAATCGCCCTCTCGTGTACCCTGTAATCGAGTCGAGGGGACAGGAAAAGAAATCAACAGTCCCGGTAGAGCATGATGTGTGTTTGGGTGGAGGAACATCAGGAGAAGAAAAATTACTCAGGATTGAGGGGTGGGAGGTCACTAATCAGCTAGAGTCCAGCAAATGCTTCTTGTAGGAGACGGCAGTTGAGCTGAGCCTCAAGGGTCACCAAGGAATTTGGTACAATGTTGGGGGAGGGAAGGGAAGGATGCTACAGGGAAATGGACGAGCACAGGGGACCCAGCGAGTCTTGAGAGACAGCAGTACATGAGGTGAGAACTCAAGTAAGCTCAGGACTGGGGGATTCCGATGAGTGCCAGAGCACGTGGGCACTCGGCAGAAAACAAGCTGGAAACACAGCCGGGAGAGAGACCGTGGAAGACCTTCCATGCCAGGCTAAAAAATGTGACCTTTACCTGAAGGCAAAGGGTAGCCATAGAAGGATTTTAAGTGCCAGGGTTATATGATCAGATATGTGTTTTAGAAAAATCATTCTGGCAGCTATTATGTGTTCTTGATGAAGACAAAACACCTCCTTCAACCCTCTGAAGTATTCTAGCTGGTTCCTGAGAAAGGGTTGTCTATAATTCTCGCCATTTATCCTCTTAACATAACACGGAAACATTATCCCATCTGACTTCTACTTAAGTAGATACAGCCATGATCTGGAGAAGTGGTTTTGGGGTACATTTTACATTTTTCCTAGCAACCTGCACATCAGGCACACCCAGATAGCTCAGCTACAAAGGGAACGTGACCTCTCCATACTGATGGGGTGTTTGCATCAGCAGCCACCAGAAAGGCAGGAATGTTCTACTTGCTACTTAAGGAGTGAAATGCCATATTCTCTTGTGTAGATGTGCTATGTGAGAAAATAGATGAGAGAAAAAAACAAACCCTTAAATGTTGTGCTTCCTTTTTGTTGGAATCAGAATATGCAACAATGTTCCTAGTTTGATGAAAATTTAGCCACCTTACAACATGGCTATACAGTCATATGTGAGCTTTTGAATTGACATATAGACAACTTTCAAGACAATAGAATTTTGGGCCAGCCTGGTGGCGCAGCGGTTAAGTTCGCACATTTTGCTTTGGTGGCCCAGGGTTCGCCGGTTTGGATTCTGGGTGCGGACCTACACTCCACTTGTCAAGCCATGCTGTGTCAGGTGTCCCACATATAAAGTAGAGGATGATGGGCACGGATGTTAGCTCAGGACCAGTCTTCCTCAGCAAAAAAGAGGAGGATTGGCGGCAGATGTTAGCTCAGGGCTAATCTTCCTCAAAAAAAGAAAGAAAAAAGACCACAGAATTTATTCAGTATCAAAGATACGATTATAAATGACCTTGATTTTTGAGTCTAGGTACATTTTTTGCGACAGACATTCCATTCCTAAACGCTTCCAGAGGAGAAAAGTAAAGGTTAAGGAGAGACCATGGCCCAAAACTATGGAGTCTCGATACAAAATTGTAAAAGGAATGGTCTTGAAGCTGGGGTGGCTTCCAGCTTGGCTTCTAGCAAAACAAGAGGGTCCACAACCTTACACAGTCATTTACCCTGGCAGTTGAAAGTTCCTATCCCTAATTAAGAGTTTTGCGTCTGTGACATAAAGAACCCTCTGACAGACAGCCCGTTTGATTTATACCTGCTGGCCCACTGACACGGGAAGTTCCGATCAGTTGTGATGGAAATCTTAGGCGCTTTTGGGGGTTTTGTTCTTTGCCTCATTCGGAATAGGTTTTTGGGAATGGCTGTCCTGTGGGGAGAGAGGGAGTGAGTAGGGAGAGAAAAATGGGAGCTGGGTTTTGACCTGCCGGAGAGGAGCCCCTGCTGACACGGTCAGTCTGACCCATTGAATGGCCTGAATACGATAAATGCGGCTTTATCCTGCCTTGAAAGGCACGAGATAGCCCAGTCTAACTGCCCGGGCATGCTTAAATAGGCGACTCGGGATGTTTGAGTTGAGCGTGTTTGAAATCTGAGCTCTCTGACAGCCTGGGAGCTGCCACAGGTCACCTGCCTCGCTCCGCAGGGACAGGCCCAGGTCTCACAAGAAATTGTCCGTAGACGAATTGTAGTACAAATTCCTTTCTTTGTTGGTTGGCCTCTTTCACTAGACCATGGCCTATAAAATTTTGTAAAAACAATTCTTAAATATTATTTGAAAGGGCAAATGGCCCACGCTGAAAGGTTTGACAGTTTGACATATAGTGCATGGTTTTGATAGCTCGGAAACTGAAAAGTGTGGCCAAGATTCAAGATTCTCCCCCTGCTTGTTAGAAGCCTGGTGTTTTTAAAATAGTGTCTTGTTGCTGCAGAGCTCCTCTGCTCCCAGCAAGCTGACAGGCAATGAGTCTGCCTCAGTGATCTTCAATCCTCTTAGACTAATTTGTGGGAGAGCAGAAAACTAGCTAGCCCCTTGGAATCCAGCATCCAAAAAGCACAGAACCAGGTATTGCCAATAAAGGGGCCATTTGGATAATCATATGAAAGCAGATCACTTTAGAGTCTTCTGATAACGCCCAGAGCCAGTGCCTAGAGAGAGAGGAACCCAGAGTTTCACTTCAGTGAGGGGGGAAAACGGGGATTTGAGTGGCCGGGCCCCATCAGAGCCAGGAAGCGGCGAGGAAGTGGATTTCTGCATTAGAAGGTTGCATATGCGCAGCCGGTCTGCGCTCAGCCCCGTCGGCTGCCTCTGCATAGCCAAAGGCCATTTGCAGGAGCCTCTGGCCCCTCAGTCACTGGCCTGCTAGTTAATTGCCACACGGACTTCATGACACATGGGCAGATAATATGACATTTTCGGTTTCTGTCACTAGCAAACGCCACAACGTTGCTTGCACTAGTTGCTAAGAAGCTGTCAGAAACCATTAGCAATTGGCTAAAGTCGCCCTATGGCATTTCCTCATAGCATCAGCAAAATGAGCATAAATCACCCACTGGAGCCTACTGCTATCCTAATGAGGCTGTAAGCTTGTTTATGGACTAGCATCATTTTTATGATTATTTCCACCTTTTCAGTTCGCCTTCATTTGGCGGCAGGAGAAGTCAGCTCTGGAATGAAGTCACTGCTGACATTTTACAAATGTGGTTCAGAGCTGCTGCCTGCTGCCGTGTGGTCGGCCGGCGGTTCTCCAAGTTTGTTTAGTGATCTTAAAAATAAAAAAAGGAAATAAATCCTCCAGAGACCACATCGAGGTGACGGTATCAAATTGCAGAGCGAATGGAAATGCAAAAGGTACAATTGACCATTTAGACTTTCCTCTGAGGTCGAGACGTTTGGAGATCAATTTTCAATTTTAGAAAGTGGAAGAGGTTAAACAATTTATGAAAATCTATGAAAGTGTTTGCTTTTAGAGTCGTCTGTTTTATTATGCTCTTCTCCTTTCCCATCTTTGCCGTGTCCCCAACTTGTGTCGGGAAGGAGAGGGTTTATTGTTTTAGGCTTTTCTGAACATGCACCAGTATTTACACTGGATTGAAAGCATTTGCTTCCAATGAAAATCTTGTCTTAGATTACAACCCAGCAGTGTAATTTCCCTCCCAGATGGGAGTAAAGTAGCTGTATTTGCCTAAAAACAGTAGGAAGAACAAACTGTGCATTAAGCCAAGGCTGTTTTTGGCTTGAGCTAATGATGTAATAGAAACCTTTTATTCGGGAGAGGTCACTGCCAGGACTGAACGGGGTGATCTGGCTCCTGCTTGAAAGGTTTCTCCATTGTATCTACATAAGTCTTCACTTAAAAAATTCTGTTCCTAATGCTTCTGCTTTCATACAGCAGAAATAAACAGGAAAGGTTCTGGGGAGTGTTACACAAGGAATGCAGAAAGCCTTCCTCTCCTAATGGAGTATATAATTCAGGTGCCCTCCAGGCACGCTTTCAGGAATTCTTTTGCCTGAGGTAATGGGGAGCTAAGGCTGCTTTAAGGCCTTGATTATCTATTGATGCACAAAGCTGGAAAAAAGTCATCTCCGCTGGATTATAGTAGATATTTCCATAAATTATCAATGAATTCTCTTCGAGGCAGGCACTAGGCATCGCCTGCTAAATTAATCTGAAGGGGTTTTGAGATGGATAGAAAAGCTATTTTTTTTTTTTTTTAAGGTGGAAAACAATCATGGAGAGGTGGTGAAAAACTGTGTCGTTAGGTTAGAAGCTTTTCATTTTTAATCAATGATCAAGTAATATGTTTCTTTTCCTTGGTTACCTTTTGCATATTGAAAGTGGATTAGCCCATTGAAATTTTAAATGCTGTTGAGTTGTTTTCTTTTCTCATGTTTCTTTAATGAATTGTTATTTTATATGGTGAATTGCTTCTCTGAATAAAAAGCCTCTTTAAATACTGGACTTTCAAAGAATTTATTAGGCAAATCCGAGGGGACTCCTTATAAGACACTTGGTTATGCAAATACAGAGTTTAGTGGGGTATGGAAGGAGCACCGATTTAGGGATGTGGGTGTCTGGTCCAGCACAGACCCACCAGCCCCATCCCAGCTATGTGACCTTGGGCAAGTCACCCAACAGGATCACAAGCACTTTCTTCATTGATACAATGAGGCCTTTGGAATTGTGGGTCTTTAGGCTCTTTCCCAGTGAGAACACAGGTATGAGTCTGTGGAACTTTAACAAAATATATAGATTTTAAATACGATAAAATTATGGATTTTAAATTAATAGAAAATTAAACTCAGAAAAGTTCTGCAAAATTTCTGTATGTGTGGCACGTGCTGCGATCACAGCAGAAATATTGAAATTAGTCTGTTCCTCACCCAACAAAGTGTTTAAACTTTAACTCAGTACAAGTCAAGACAATTTTGGAGCAATTTTATTTTGGGGAGTTGGAGGGTCTCCTAAGGGAGCTGTTAAGAACAATTGATTAAAGCCAACATAACTACTGTAGATTAGACTGAAATTAGTGAAATCAAATTCTTTTTGTACGTAGGATATTTAGGTAACAGAGATAAGGAATGCAGAAATTCAGGAAGTGGTAGGAATGAATCTGAGGCTAATTCCAGTGTACAGTCACTGGAAAACTTGTCTTACCAAAGGGCCCAGGTCTTCGAGCCATGTAGCCTGTGCTCCAATGACTTACATGACCCAGTGAATGTGCTCTGGGGACATTTGTCACCTCATTGCTAAGCCTTGCCACTATAGCTCTTCTTTCTGGACCCAGATCAAACTATCCCTTTCTAAAAGCCAGTAGCTTCCACGAGAGCTGGGGCGCCAGGTGGAGAAGCATGTTTGACAGAAGCTAAGCTGCTTTTTAGCATAGTGGGTTTAGTCTACATTGTTTTCGCTGTTGACTTTTTTGCCAAAACACGAAGAGCTTACTTTCCATTGGTACCTGATGACTTATTTTGGACCCTGTGATTATACGGGCTGAAATTTCACTTTTTGTCTTATTAAATATGGCATTGTAAAGGAATTCTACATTTTTTGTTTTATTGTGTCACAGAGCCAAAATATTTTCTAGAAGATATAATTTAAATGTTATACCAAAAATCAATGGAAAAATAGGATTCAATATACAGGAATGTGTAAGCAGGTGATCTTTCAGTGAGAAAAATTTAAATCTAGAAGAAATTTTAGAAACTGTCTGGATTATCAGGGTAATACAATTCCAAGTGACTATTAATTTAACTTCACTTTATTTGATTTAAATAGTAATTGATTTCTAATTAAAAAACTATTTCACGAGTTTTTCCATGACTTAACTTGATGCTCTCTCTCTATGACAAGAAAAATTACATTCTATTTGAAGCATCCCTATGTCAAACTGCTAATATGATGGATTACCTACATTTCCGTGGCCTACTTTAGTCTTAAGATAGATCACTTGTGGAAGGAGTTGATATCTTACATGCATCTTCTCACAAGTTGACGTCAATGACTGTATGTGCGATTTGAATACCCAGGCAGGGACAGCACCTCTGCTCATGGCTGCCACCATATTTCACTCCCCACTAGGAGTTACACTTAACATGTCTGAGCTATACGTATCTGAATAATTACCATGGCAACCAAGCTACTAAAGAGATTGGATATTTCCCTCCATTCCCTTTGACCTTTCACATTGTTCTTTGGAAGAAGGTCCTTAGATCTGACTACTTTTGAGCCTAGGCCTTGTTCTTTCTCTTTGTCTTGAAAAAAAACAACAGTACCAAATAAACTATTAATCATTTATATTGCTCTTTTGGTTTTGTTTATATCCAAAGGCATTCTATTTGAATAAAGCATGTCAAGGTAGCATCAGTCAAAATTTGATTCACTATGTTTGCAGGTGATGGCTTGGACAACAGTGTAGCTTCCCCCAGCACAGGTGACGATGATGATCCAGATAAGGACAAAAAGCGTCACAAAAAGCGTGGCATCTTTCCCAAAGTAGCCACAAATATCATGAGGGCGTGGCTGTTCCAGCATCTAACAGTAAGTGGATTCTAAATGACGTATGTAAACTAAATATGGACAATGAACCAGTTTTGATAGAAAAAACAATGAGGGAAAAATGATCCCTCTGGACTTGGAATATTTCATAAATCACTGTGTTCCCACAATTTTTACAAAAGTGTTAGTTAGCACTTGTTTCCTAGATACATACCCCAAATGAGGAGTTGTATTTGAAGTTGACTATTGTAATTTTGTTAATTGTCATACGCTATAAGATTTAGGAGTTCATGTGCACTTGGTTTTAAGTATGTACGTTAATGATGTTGCTTTTTCTCAGTGTGACTCTTAAGTACTTAGAACCAGCTGCCCCTAAGAAGAAAGTAAGACAGACCCGGGAGAGAAGGACTTAATTTCTTCTAATGCTTTAGTGGACCTTTATAGCGAATGGTCCGCAAAAACTGAAATCTTGTTGCAATGGCAAGATGCTCACATAATTTGCTTTTTAAATGGTTTGAATGCACTGGCTGCCGTTACAAAACGTCCATGGGAGTCAGAGCTGCACGGTGAAAGTAGTCCCTGTATTTAGAACTGTAAAGGAAAACAGCAATATGAAGTCAGCTCTTCCTGTGGAGTCCCCTGTGACTTTTCCAGCAGAGTAACAGTTTATATTGTCTGTGTGCGTATTGCTGTTTTCACTGCAGGAATTCTCCTGGAGATGTGAGAAACTGGAGATTTGGGGCTTTCTGCCACTGAGGGATTTGTTTGGTTTGGTTATTGTTCTGAATGAATTTCATGTTCAAAGTATTTATAATCATAATATTTTGGTGGATATTTTTCTAAGTGCATACTGATTTAATGACATCTAAGGAAGAAGACAATTACAATTTATGGGTAAAACAATATTTTAAAAATCAGCAAAATTGTTGACCAGGGGGGCTTTCAAGGATGAATTTAGACAGGTCGTAGCCTAGCCTAGCCTAAGATGAATGAATGTTAAAAAAAAAATCTTGGCTTTTTAAGAAGTGTCAAGAGCAAGCCTTTTATTATTTTTACTTTAGCATAGTTTGCTTTTCTTAAAGTCATTTATTTTTATTAAGCATCCAAGTTAATTTTGCATTGTCACCAATGTGTCCAGCCCTGTTGACCTGCACACTCTTGCCCACTCTCAAAGCCGTGTTCCTCAGTGACTTGTACTCACGCAGGGAGACAGCAGGGGATGTCCCAGGCCATGCCAGTTCTGCTGCTCTGGATAGAGGCTGTGCCTCCCCTAACACTTGAGGGGATAGACCAGTCCAGATAGTTCAGTGCTTGTGAATAAAATAAAAACTGAGAGAGCAGGAGTCACTAAAAACTGAGAGAGCAGGAGTCACTCCCTTCTCTTCTTCCCATCCTGCTTCCAAACAGTAACTAGACTGTGCTGATGGTTTCGGAGTCAGCTTCAGGGGTTGGTTAGTGCTGGTAGGTAGTTGAAGATTTACATTATTAAGCTGATTTTAACATCATGTTAGGTTTACCCAAAACCTAGTTGGGGTGCCAGTACTTATCCAACACTTGTCGCCTGTGTGTAGGTATAGTTTGAGATCTGCCGTGGGCAAGTTTGCTACTGAGGATGACCAACCACCACAGAAGGGGAGGGAGAGGACTAGAGGCTAGAAGGTGTAGCATGAAAAATAAATATTACGGCATTTAAACTCTGCAGGAGTTAAGATGTGACAAGTGGTCAAAAGTGCTGATGCAACCGTGCTGATATTTCATCACCAGAGCTAACCAGCTAACCTGGCCTGGGGGTGAGTGGGTGAGGGGACAAGATCAGGTCAACCCTGAAGTCACCAACAAACTATTTCTATTTCCTGTACTAACAGAAATAATGAGTAGATGTCATCAGCCTCCATCTCAGTCTGCAAGGAGCCTTGGCTTCACTTGAAGCTGAGGTGCCCCTGAATAAAATATAATCAAATATTGGTTCAGACAGAATCAGGAGAGAGAGAAGCAAGTTCTTTTATTCATCCACCAGATTTCCTGGTTTTCTAGGTCATACCCTTGTGAGAACCTTGCCGAGAGCTATATTATCTTCTTTAAAAAAAAGAAAACAAAACATTTTTAACAGCCAGCATGATTTAACCTGCGTTGCAATGCTTTTTGTGGTCCATATGTTATTGGGGCGATTGTAGTAGAAATTATTCATGAACTGCCTGATTTCTTGAGGTTGGCTAATTTCCTTCAGTCTGGGGGTCTGTGCTGGCCTGTACTGCTACCCTGGAAGGGAAACCCATGTGTCCACGTCTCTCTGACTTTTTGTGAATGCTCGTAGAAGGTGCCTTGTGGTCTCCATTGGGTATTCCCACTCTCCTCCCCTACTCCACTGCCATCTGCTCATACAAAAAATATTGGTAATGATAATGGTCCCTAAAAAGCAAATGCTCTCACAATATCATCGAAAAAGCAAAGGTAGGATATTGAAATTTTCTCCCTCTTTCCTTCCTGCAATGAGAAAGATTCCCCTCCTCTCCTCTAACTGCAAGAGCAAATAGATCTCCAGTTACAAGGAACACCTTTCTCCTTGTCTTGTTATACTTCTCGAAAGGATGCACAGACTGCTTAGGTAATACTTTTCTAGTCAGGAGCTGATTATAGTAAATTCTATGGGAAACACCTATAGTTTAAAGAGAGTTTTTTTGGTTATCTGTCCAAATGTAAGTACCTACTGCCATCTCAATACTAATCCTTTAGCAACTTTATTTCAAGTTCTGAGAGGTCTTCTGGGATGCACAATTCATTTGGAAGACTGCGTACAAATTTTAAATGATCGCATTCTTGCTATATAATTAATGCAACTTATCCAGAAAATCCTTCCTGAAATCTTGCTAGATATAAAAGAGCAATTGAAACTCTGGCTAATTAGAACAATAGCAATAACAATTTATTTAGCAAATTGTAAAACCTAATCTTTTAAATGCCAAAAAGCATATTATAAAACCTCACACACCTTTTTGAAAGCAAATTGCTGGGGTTTTTTTTTTTTCTTTTTCAAATAAATGGGTCAATCTTTTCATTGGGTTTATTCAGTTTAAAAAAAAATCTGCCTTTGAAAGGGCTTTCAAGCATTTGTGTGTTAGAGTAGAATAGGCCTTGGAAAAGAAAACCTTTCTGGATTTGCACCCCAGCTGCATAAGAAAAATGTGCCGGTCTGTAGCCATCCACAGGTATATTTAATCAGTAGCCCATTTTACTGCTCCAAAGAGAGAACTAAAGCTTCATTCTTGGACTCCCAGTCTCTAGCAAGCTAAGCTGGACATACTTGTGTATAATGAAAACAATAAAAGAAAAAGGAAACGGGTCTTAAACTTTGGTGATTATGGGGTAAGAGGAAATTTCAGTGATGTAAATTTCCAGCTTAGACTTAGTTGAACATTTGCCAGTTTTGAAAACTGGAGAAGATCTCTTAGAAGAAACTATTCCCTGGAATTGAAAAGAATGACTGGCATTATTTAGATAATAAGAGCGAATCAGAAAGAAAATAAGAGCATTTATTAATAGACATGCTTGCCTTTGCCTGAAGACACATTATTGCAAACAATTAAGAAATACTTAATATTTGCATATGAGTCACTATATAGTCACAATTAGGGGCCTATGCCACATCAAGGTTTCTTTTTCCTTCTTAAGGGCATTATTCCAACTGTAAATATAACCTGCTATGTCATAATGTGTAAGCTGGATGTGTTTTGCATAGTAAAGGTTATTGTTACATATTGTTACAAAGATATGTGCCTAGGGGCCTAGTGAAGATGAGGAGAAGGACTAAATACAATGTTTAAAGGTAAAAATCAACGGTCTTTTTTTCTTTTTGTTTGCCTACCCTAACATACTGCGGTTTTAAATATAATCTAAATAGAAACGCGGTTAATATGGTTCTTATTTAAAATATGCAGTGACATATTTGCCTGCATAGAGCTGCCGTGTGTCCTAGGAATCCTGAAAGTTAGGGAGAGTGAAGATTGTTAAAATGCATACCTGCAGATTCAGGTGAAGAAACCATTCAAGGAGTGACACAGGTGGCATTGACCAGTAGGGGAGGTGACCCTGAAGGTGAATTGGGGGAGATGATCCTGATGACGAATTGATTTTCGTTTACATTCTCTTGGATTCCCCATCCTTTCACTGATCTTGAGGATCTCATTGGGGATGATAGAGACAAACTTTGTTTCTAAGTCAGATACATGTATTTTGCTATTTTGTTTTGTTTTCTTCCTTCCTTTCTTTTTTTTTTTTTTTTGTGAACTTCTAGCCTGGATATTTTTTTTTTTGTCTGTGGCTAAATTTATGTCTTCATTTCTGATTTATAAGACTTTCATCTCAATGTGGATAAAGCCAAAGTGAGGGGTTGTAGAATCTTCCAGGTTGAGAATGGCGTTTCCATAGAAACACTATTAGATGAAAAGTGCCCTGCGGGTCCGCCACTCTGAGAATGGAGTAAATGGAATTGAATTGGGAATTGAACGCTCTAGAAGAGACAGATGTTGTTTCATTGGTTTTGCTTTGGTAACAAGATCTGTTGGATACATCTTAGTGTCATATCTCTGCTTGCAATTTTGGAAGAATTGCTTTCTAAACCTTATGAATTATTGTTACAATGAAATAGTACTTCTACTTGGTCTCCAGATAACCCATTCTGTTGATCAAGGTGAGTGAAAGGTCAAAAGGCAGATAGAAGAACCTGTAGGTAGGCATGTAGGAAGGTAGTAGATGGAATTTGCTCCTCTCCTCCCGTTTCTATTTCTTTTTCTATCCCTTACCTCTATAGCTTACCCCTTTTAACAGTGACTATTCTTATGTGCCTTACCAGCTAGCACCCTTCAGCTACCATGAGTCCTAAGAAGGTAGTGGGGCAGGAAGACTATATTCTCAAAGGCTTGCCTGAGATGTCAATCAGAGTAGCACAAAGTATTTGAGAAAGACAGTCCCTCTTTCAAACTAGTCCTGACCTATTTTCATGTTCATGTGCCAGAGCCAAGGAAGGTGGTTGGTGGAAATAGCAGCTAACTTTGATTCCTTCTTCACTACTGTTACCTGCAGATATGTTATTAAATTAAGATACTTGAAAACTAGTATGAAGGAGTGAGAAGATTTTTTTTTCCTTTCAGACGTCCATGTACCATGTCAAAAACGAGCTCTCTTAAATCTATAAGAAAAATCTATTTTTAGTTAGGACTTTTCCCCGTACGTGTAGTTGCCTCTCCCCTTTGCAGGCTTTAGTAATGATGGTGAGTCAGAGCTACGCTTTCTGAAACTAACCCAGTCTTGGAAAACAAATCCCTGTGTCTTAATTTTACAAGATCTGTGTTACTTTGGAGATAGCATATTTCAAATTTGAGTAGATAGGAGTCTATTTTTTAAGCAACTGAGAATCATCTGTCTCTAAGGAAAATGGAAGGGATTGTTTAATTACCTGGGGATAATACTGGAATGCCCTCATTCTTCTGTGATATACATCATATAAACTCTGTTTTAATAATGAAGCAGGAGGTTTCTAGATTCTGGGGCAACTGCCTTTTTCTCTTTCTTAGCTGGTTATTGAAATCCTAATGGGATGGGTGATGAATTTTCTTAGGTCAGGTAAACTGAAAAGGCTACAGCTGGAATTCTTCACCCAGAAGAATCGGAGTTAATACTAATGATCATTGTGAATGAGAAGATCAAAGGAGAAGCATCAGCCTGTTCTCCAAGTTGTTGCCCCAGAGGCCATTAGTGACCTGGCAGAGCTCTCCCCCAGCCTCCACACACCTCCTTCCCTTGCCCCAGCCTTCCTTCCCCATCACAGTTATGCACCTCTGACCTGGGGTAATTACAGGTCGGTTGATGAGGAGGCATGGGGGAAGGAAAACAATCAAAAGTAAAAACAAAAGTCCAACTTGAAAATTGCCCATGTGTCCAGGTACACAGGACTCAGAAGCAAATGAGCTCTGACTGAGGCTCTGTGTTATTTTCGGGGTGTGATGGAGATTTCTGTGCTCAAATAGTTTGTTGATTTCACTGATGATCAGTGCCTTATAATGGGGTCTTGTGTAGAGTCTGGCTGGCAATTTGTCAGTTTATTCTAAAATTTTCCTTTTAGTTCCAAGGCTGAGTTAAAAACACACTGTAGGTTGGTTTTCTGATATACTTTTAATTGGGCTAATTCAATAAAGAATTAGGTTCAAAACAAAAGTGCACATATAAGCACAATTTATTAAGTTGATGGTTGCTGATGCACATAACTGTTTGAAGACTAGCCAGTCATTTATACTTCAAAGCATATATCAGTGTCACGTCGTCTTCTGAGTCCTCTTAGTGACGATATATTTTTGAAGATAAACTATCCGGCCTAGTCAATGAATATGCAACTGTTCCTTTTCGATTTGTCTTTCAGATTAAAATTGGAGCATCATCTAGAGATGTGTGAGTGTATTTTTTAAACCAACTTAGTCCAACCCTTAGGAATTTTATATCAGCTTGGCTTTTTACTCTCAATGTTTAAAATTCCTGGTGAAGGTCCTTTGCTGTAAAGTATGAAGTTTTGACGGAGAGAAGATCAGATGGTTTCATTTTAGAAAGGATTCCAGTGTTTTGGTTTGGTTTGGTTGGTTGGTTGTTTTGCCAGTAGAAGTAAATCTATATGTCATGGAATTTAGGATGCTTTATTTGACTTAACTGGAAACATTTGACTCGCATCTCAGTCTTTCGTATAAAAGTGTGAGCATGACTGTGTGTGCATATATGTTCCTTCCTCCTTGGGCATTTTGCTGTAGGACAAATCTCTCTGAACCCCCACCATCTGGACCAATCCCAGTGGGGAAAGCTGATCCATTTTACTTCTTTCAATCCCCTAAATAGCTATGTTCAGGGCTCTCATTTTTCTGTTTCTGCTGAAGTAAGCCCATGCCGGAGGGTAACCAAATAGTGGAGACCACATTGCAATGGCCTGTTGCTTGGGTCAGGAAACCCTCTTGGTCATGGCGCAAGCTTACCTGTGGTATACTGAATGCCATGAGGGAGCAAAAATTATTTTATTAAGGCTCCAAGGTAGTAATAATAGTGATTGTGTGGATTCATATCAAAGTGACTACCACTGACGAGGCTGCTGGTGTTTCACTACTGCTCATCCCTCCGTCTGCGGGGTCCTGAGCTTGGGAAAGTTGGTTCACCTCAATGGACTTGATGTTCACCACAGTGTGAAGAGCAGAAGAGAGCCCTCAGGAACTCAGATAAGGCACCTGTTTCTTGGTGGACCTGTGGAGAGCCTCTGAGAGCAAGCGAGTAGCTGAAAGAGTTATGCCAGGCAACTTTTTAACATTTTTAAGACCCTTTAGTCCTTGTTTTTCTTGCCATTGCAAAATGCCTTTGCTCAGCAAATTATAGCCCAGGGAGTGTGGATGCCCATACAAGATGTATTGCTCTATCTTTGAATACTATAAAGAGAAGATAGACTGCAAATAACTTGATGTTGTAAATGCAAACATCCTAAATTAGTTGATATTTAAGTGAGACACAGATAACTTGGCTTTATAATATATTATTCAAAATATTCTGAAATAGAGATCTTTAGTTTGACTTAAATAACTGCTTGTATTTGAATGTCCTCCAGGTATTACCTTGTTAGGAAAAAAATGGGACAATATATATGAACTTAACCTTTTCGGCGTCTTTGCTTTTCAGTTCTTAATATTCTGTGGTCGTTTTTTATCTTTCACACTAACTTTGTTGCTAGCGTCCCTGCAGAGCCCACGTGCTCTCCCATGACACAAATGACCTCTGAGAATTTGGTGTTCCAGGAAGTTCTTGGGACGTCCAGAGGCCAGGAGGTGTAGTCTGTTAATAGGAACACTCATCCTAAGAAAGATCAATGGGTGGAGATAATTTCTATTGCAGTTTATAGACATTTAGGAATAATTCCTATCTATTATTTAAAGGAAAACCAGTTTCCAATCTTCTTGGGGGAGAACCTCCACAAAAATGACTTGATTTCATTTCAAAAAAGAAACAAAATTATCTCCTGCCTACATAATGTTACTTGTTGTCATGTTTTTTAAAAATGATCTATTAATTACTTGGCTATTTCAACATTGAATTATTCTGTCCTGTTAACAGCTGAAGAAGAAAACTGACCAAAATGCTAAATAAAATTGTGTGTCTCTAGGTGCTTTCTAGTTTAGTATTTTCATATACATTGGATTTTTAAGACAATCTTGTAAGGTAGGCAGGATGACAAAAATCAAGTTTAGAGAAGTTAACGATTTTTTTCGAGGTCAAAAGCTAGGAACTGGCTGAGCTGGAACCAGAATCTCCTGACTCGAATTTCCATGTGTTTTCCACTAAAATGCCTCTCAAACACAGAGCAAATCCAATCGCATTGTGGGAGTTCAAAGATATAATTATAATCTCTTTCCATGAGCTGGCTAATTAGTATTTTTTAGGGAAAAATATGAGCCAGAGGATTTGGCATAAAACTTCGTAATGCAATCTGATGGTTATTGGTAACTAAAGGTCAAGGATGATCTTTTCCTATCTAGATGCTTTTTCCAGACATATCTGCCCATAAAAAAGGCATAGCTACAGCTATTGATATTTTGTTCAATTGTAATAATCTATGGTTAGAATTTCAGATTTTAAGCATGAAGTGTTCCTTCTTCCTTATGGAAATATGTAAATCTCTGCCTGTCTCTCACTAAAAATGTCTGACAGTGGTTCGGGGGTAAGGAATCTTTCCTCATGCAAATCCTAACTAAACCTTCTAACACAGAATTTAGCTCCTTGAAGATTTTTTTGCCTGTCACGTGCCCAGGACGCCAAAGAGCTATGTCTTTAATTTGCTTTATGGAGATAGAGGAAACTGCTTATGCAGCCCCGATTACTCTTGAAACTACAATCCAACTGTCGTTTCTCAGCAAAGAAGGCTGCTAAACCCTGGAGAATTAAGCCACTGCTCTGGGGTATGACACTGAGGTCTGATCATTTTAAAGCTAGTAATAACCAGAATCCTAAAATTCTTATGAATAAAATGTAATTTTAGTAATGTTTCCATAAACAGTGGTAATGGTGGCATTTTAGTAGGCAGTGACATTAGTCACATCAAAATTGCACCACATTGGCTTTTAAATTACTCCACCTGTCTGTATGAATAGAATTTCCAGTGTAAAAGCAGAGAGACAGCTGCTGCTAATGTCTCCTTCTCCCTGTGCAGATAATGCTGGCAAATCTACATGCACAAAGGACTGGTTTGTGCTGTAAAACGGTACCTGACCCTGCTGGCTCCTGAGCGACAAAGCAATACCTTTAATTACCAGTGGCTGTGTTTAGTTGTTGATATAAAAATGTCAGCTTCCAGGGGCGTAACCTCAGGTTCACTCCCTCTAGTAATGTCACACACCGTACACTCTTTTTCTTCCACCCACATCCGTAGCGAGATGGGTGAGCATTTATCTTGATGTGTTTCAGAAACATGCAAGGCATTAATACTTAAAAGGAAAACATCTAATACTGTATGAACTTGATTGATGATCTTTCCATTTGAGAACTTTTAAAGATTAGTGGAATCCGGTTCCTTCTTTCTAGCCAGAATGGAAATATGGTATGCTGTTTATACCTTCAAAGGGCTTAGCATCATTCATCGAATACAAATACACGTTCTCCTGCGAGGATCACGGCCAGGCATTTCATATGGCAGAGAGGGTAAGAGTAGGGGGCTTGAGAATATCACATTTTTTTGCTATGTGCTCATGCTTCCTGTTGATCTATGATGAAGCTGACTTTCTGGAGAAGCCCATTTGTTCTTGGCCTTTTGGTTTTGGTCTATTGTAGCAGCTGCATCGAAACAAGAATGAGCCAGCCAAGGGGACCCTCCTATTTGAGACACCTCTTGCCAACAATGTATTTGGCGAAATGGTAAATAGGAGATATACTTGTCTGGCTCATTTGCAGGCATTCTTTTTGACTTCTTTCACACAACTGGTGTTTTCGTGTTTAATTTAACAAGGAATGAGTAGTAAATGAAAGCTGCTGCCTGAAATCCCACTGTGAGCGTGTTTTGCACTTGGCTCCCCAGTGACAAGGCAATTTGTGAAATTATGTGATGGAGTAATTAGATGAAGCCAGGGCTCCTGATTGTTGCCATGCATATGTGGCGAGGGTTTGTTGGGAAGAGGGAGGGGGAGAAAAAAATAGATTATTACCCTGGCAAGTTGGCTCAAAGCTTCTTCATTTATTTGTAAACAGAATATTTAGTGACCGCATAGGAAGTAGCTGTAATCACCAGCTCATAAAGAAACCACAGCAGAGCTTTTGGATTTTTGCAGAGAGCTCATGTAAAATTTAAGCTGGGAGGCAGCATCCCTGTTAATGTAATTAGGATCTAATTTACCACCCTTTGCACACAGATGTAATAATGTCTAGATATTTATTCTATCTTTAAGCACGTTACATATACCTCAGTGCCGCAGTTACTGAGCAGAAACAGGTGTGAGCACTTTCCTAATTCGTTTTTACACTGTAAACACATAGCAATTTAAGGGAAATATTTACCAAAAATGAGAGGAAGGAATGTCTGCAAATGAGGCAGTAATGGACAGTTGCCCTTTATGTACTGATGGATTTCTCAATGGTTAAGTAAATTAAAGCAAATGCTAGAAAAATCAATAGGCCAGCATAGTCTTGGTTTTGCCTCATAGACTTCAGGACAGAATGACAGATGTGGTGTCTATGACCCATTTAAGTATTAATGCTTGAAAAACTGCTTCTGCATGCAAGGTTATAGGCTTAGAAACATTCTGCTGTATTAAATTACAGACAATAATATTTTTAAGTATATGTGGAATTTATATGTTTCAGTGAGGTTGTTCTTATGTGTTGCATTTATCCTGGAAGATTAGTTGCTTAGTTGTTGCAATAGCACCATAAATCAGGTTTGAATGTTCCCACATGGAAACATCTTCATAAGCTGTACTTGGAAGGTGAAGATGATGTATATTGAGCTTACATGTATCGTGAAGTGAATATGCTCAATAACACTCTATGTGGAAACCAAATTAGATTTAATTAAGGGGTAGATGCTCAGAGCCTTTGGAAAAATCTGTAAAATACCGTTCACATGTGGCATTATAATTCAGTTAATCTCCTGGCTGCAGATGCTGTATTTTACATTTGAACTAACATGGATAATGTGTCGCATAGGTTGACTGTCACAGCATATGGAATTTTAGGGCTGTTCTAATGTTCTAAGTGGTAGGTGTTAACCTCTGAGAATGAGAAGGCCAGCCTTTTGGTAGCACCACACAGTGTTCCTTTTCCCAGGCATTGTTCCCCTTACCAACCTCGCGAGAAATGATGTAAATACGGTCAAGACGTCACAGTGTTGGTTTCTTGACTACTGAAGACGGGAAGACGAGGACAGAAGCAAAGCAGAATGCACTTGAGTACTGGCTCCAGGGACCAAAGCTGCTTTTCATAACTGAAATAAAGTGAAAGGTTGAAGTCATTAGCCTGATAATTTGGGGAGAAAGTGTCTTTTGTTGCAGGGAGAGTTGGACTGGCTTGAAGTGTTCTGTTTACCTTGTTATGCTGAGTGAACTTAGTTATTACTCTACTTCCTTCTTTACTCGTGACGAAGCAGACATGGTGAGAATGAGTGAAAATCAGTCTGTAAAGGTGATCTTGTGATAAACCAAATCATTGGAAACGTTGTTAGGCTGATATGATGGAGAGAAGTAGAATGATTGTTTAGGTTCTAAAGAGAAGATATTTTCTTGATTTTCATTTTCATAGAATATAGCATTAATATTTACACATTCCTCTGAGTTGGTAGCGTAAGATTTAGCAATGTGCACATTTGGAGATTTAACTGAGGTGTAAATAGTAACTTTGCAAAATGAAAGTCTACCATCTGAAAAATGGGAAAATGGAAATAACTACAGAATTTAAGATTCTTTTGCTTCTTCTAAAACAGCGCTTCTTAAATTTTACTGTGAAGTCAAATTATCTAGGGATCTTTTTTTAAATGAAGATTCTGGTTCTGAGGGATGGGTCTCAGATTCTGTGTTTTGAATGAGCTCCCAGGTGGTGCCGATGCCTGCAGGTCCACAGACCACAATTTGCACAGCAAGGATCTAAGGAACATAAGCAAAATGACAGATTTAAAATGGAAAGATGATTGTTTTTCTCCATCTTTGATTTTTATACTTTGATTTTTTTCTCTGATTTGAAACTTAACCCATTAGCTTTATCACGTCATTTGGACTGAAGTGTTTTGTTTTTCCTTTGCCTACTTTCAATTCTTTTTCAGTGTACAAGAGCTTTCTTTTGAATATCAAAGAGTTTTTAAAAGATAGTCTTTATTTTTTAGAGCAGCTTTAGGTTCATGGCAAAACTAAGAAGGTCCAGAGATTTCCCATGTACCTCCTTCCCCATGCATGCATAGCCGCCCCCATTATCAATGCTCCCCAGCAAGTGGTACATTCCTTATAATGGATGAACCTACATTGACAACATATCATTATCATGCAACGTCCATAATTTACATTAGGGTTCACTCTTGCTGTTGTATGTTCTATGGGTTTGGACAAATGTATGACATGTATCCACCGTTAATAGTATCGTACGGGGTAATTTCACTGCTCTCAATGAATATCAAAGAGTTTTCATGGGTCTGAAATACCCAGAAAGCTTCTGATAGACCAAGGACTCTGCAGATACATAGACTTTGTCTTTTGGGCTGTTGACAGTGCACTGTGTGTTCCGGGTGGGTGCAGAGGTAGTTCTGAAGGTTGAGTGACACAGACTCTTGTCCTTCACCCCATCTACCTTTGGTGCTCTGGTGACAATATGCAGCAATGGAAGTTATCGTGGAGGGAGGGTGGTGTGTGCAAGGGTTGTGCTAGCTCCCACATTCCTGTGCCAGCCCTCCAGATCTGATAGCCTTTGTCAGTAAGAAGGTAGCAGGATCACTAACTACAGAAACAATGCAGACATTTGAGGGAGAAAGGCTTTTGTTCCTGATACTACTCCCCAACTTTGTCTTTGCTCCAGGAAATCCTTTTGTATTTCCACTGCCTTGTGTACTTTATCTGCCATGGGCACTCTCAAATTTCACAGTATCTTGGAAGATGAATTTGTTTTAAAAAGTGAGCATCTGAAAAGTATATTCCCTCTAGTTGGGCTAAGATCTAAGGAATTCTTACAAGCAGCACATACCTATTAATCATTGCTTAGCAGGTAAATTCTCTCACTCATTAGAGTTCACATGCTGGATGTAGTTTCTTGAAATTAGGTCATTTATTTTGGTCTAAGTCATTGAAGATCAAAGGTCATAAGGAATCCAAAAGCCATTAGTCAGGGTTCTTTTCTGGACCCTTTAGATGTCATTGTGCGAGTCACCCATGGCAGCCTGGGCCTGGCCTGCTGTCAGGGAGCTGGCAGGGTGCCTACTTTATTTCCAGTTTGCATAGATAAAAAGCAGAGCAGCTACCCTTGGAATCACTATAAAAATAAGCTTACATAAAATCTCCATTTGAAATACAGTATGTGTGTGCCCCTGCATGCTTTCTCTATGGAAGCCATGGGACCTAGAAATCAAAATTAGGAAGAGAGTGTACTTTTGATGGCATTGTGGATTATTCTTTGTTTTGGGCCAGGCATTTATAATTCACTGTGAATTTAGTGAAGATCAGATTTTCACAAAAAATTGTAATGCCAAACCAAGATTTTAATTCACGGACGTAAAAGAAAAATAAGGGCATCACTTTAACCATTGTCAAAAATATATATCGCCAACCTCTCTCGATAACACGGAGGTACCTTTGGCAGTAATGAGTTTATGCGTATCAGGAGAGGTGGGTAAGAGATGTAGTCAAGTCAATTCATTTACTTCCCCATTGAGCCCTCTGGGTCTCAGACCCACACCTTGAAGTGAAAACATCATCAATTACCAAGAAGACAGGCGCCCTGGACTTACGCCCCGAGAGTGTTCGTACTGGACCAGAAACCAGGGGCACTCAGCAACATTCATCACTTCAGTGTCCAGGAGAGTGATTGAGTAAATGGTGGGATGAATTTCCAAGGAAAAGAGGCCAAATAGACTTGCATGAAATAGCGTACATTTGATTTTTTTAAAAAATCAGTCTATAAGCAAGTATCTCACTTGATTTTAAACAGTTATTAATTACTAAGTAGTTAGTTTGCATATGATCCTACAATTACTAATTGTACCCCCACTTTATAGATGAAACGTTTTGCAGCAGTAAGTGGGATAGAAAAGGCTGGAGATCTACCAGAGATCTTAGTGTATAATAAAACAGAAACTGGAAAAAAATTCAGAGCCCTAATTTTCAACCTGCTGGATCTCACCATTTCCGTACCTTGACACTTAAGATTATGGTTTGTTATTGCTATTGAAACTGTCTTGCATACAATGTTGACTAGATCTGATGAGAACCGAAGCAGAAGTCCGCCTGACCTCCTCAGAGCCATACCTTTGCCACACTTATTCAAAAGTGATCACAATTGCTCTCTGGTACCACCAGAGAGCTGTGGTTCCCTGCGTGGGTGCCGTGCTGTCCCTGGAGCTCTGTGTGGCTCTGACACCTGCATTGCAGCAAGAGCAAGTGTGTATGTGTGTGTGTGTGGCGGGGGGGGGGGGGGGGGGGCGGGATTATGCTGGCAGCAGGATGAATGCAGGGCCTTCATCTCGGAATACCTTCAACTGTGGTTTGTGTGGAGATGGCTGGAATGTTTTCCATGATGTGATGACCTAATCCCCCACATGGCAGGAAAAAGCAGCTTTCAAACGTGCTTGCTATTTTTCCCCACCATAAGTGAGGCTAAACTTTAGGCCATATCTACTCTTACCTTTGAATGACAATATAAATTGGGCTGTTAAAGTTTTTTCTAAATAAGTTCAAATGTGTTCTGAGTGCCTACTGTGTGCAAGGAACCATGCACATCTCGGAGCTTTCTAAGCTCTTTGAAAAGGGCGTAGATCTAATTGGTGGTGCAGTTTGTAGAAGGAACTGGGGAACAGTTAGGAGACAGTTACAGCAGTTCAGGTAAGAAGGATGTGGTTGTGAGAGTGTAAAGAAACGGAGAGGTGGAAGATATTTTGGAGGTGAACTTGGCACCTCATAAATAGAAACACTCATACCTGGCACGTGCGTACCCTGTACTTTGCTAAATGCCAGTGATGTGCCAAGGTGGGTCCTGGGAGCTGTTTGCCCTCGGTGCAATGTGTGCAGAGAATTTACAAATAATAATAAAATGATGAAAAGTCAGTTTGTTTATTATTATCACCATGCACTGGCAATTGTAAATAATGTCAGTGAATAAAATAACTCCTCTCTGCTGGGGCAGACTGCTCCCATCCTGCCCCTACCTGGGGAGGCCCCCGCTGAGCACTCTCATGCTCATGCTTTAACTCATTGAATTCCCACAAAAAGCATCTAAGGGAGGTCCTGCTAGTCTCCCAGTTTTGCTGATAAGAAAACCAAGGTTCAGAGAGATTAAACAACTTGCCTGCAGTAGCACAGTCAGAAGCAGGGGCTGGATTTGAACTCAAGGATTTAACATTTGATAAGGATGAGCATCAGAGGTGACTCCCCTATTTCATTTTGGGCAGTCAGGGAGCAGTGAGGTCAGCAGGCTCTTTCACAGGAGAAGGGAAGTCAGAGGGAGGAACTGGCTTTCGGGGAAAGGTGAGGATGTAGTCTGGGATGTGCTGTGATCTGGCGCTGGTGGGACGTTCCTGTGAGTTGCGTGGCCACTAGTCGGAAATGAGATTGCTGGGGCTTTGGTGAGAGCACGAGGCTTGAGTGTTATTGCCACTGAAGCTAGAGATGTCTATGGAGTCATGGCCCCATAAAGTGGTGGAAGAGAAAAGGAGGCAGTCAAAGATGGAATTTGGGGGATGCCTATATTTAAAGGCTCTCTGGAGGGAAAAACCTAGAGAAAAAGGCAAAGCAGCAGGCAGAGAGATCTTTTGTCAAATGTGGAGGTGTGCTGAACTGAGCTCTGGAGTCCCTTCCAGCTCCAACGCTTTCATATTCTAAGAAAAAGAAGGAAGGCACAACGATAAGAAAGCCAAAGAATACGTCCCCAAACAGAATCCCTCATGGCCCCAAACTGGCTGCCCTTTCCATCATCCTCATCTCAGTCAGTGGCATCACCATGCACCCAGAAACTCCAAACAGGAACCTAGGAGTCATCCCTGAAAGTTCCTGTCTCCTTCCCCCTGAGTCCCATCAATTCTCCCTCCTAGAGACTTCTCCATTCTCTTATCCCTATCTTGTCCCTCTGCCACTGCCTCATTGTCTCCTGCTTGCCCACTCCCCTAATCAGCCTCCTTGCCTCTAATATTGATCCCTCATTTTGCCACTAGAGTGATTTTTCTAAAACAAAACTTGGCCAAGTCTCCGCTACTTAAAACTCTGTGATATCTGCCTATTGCCCTTAGGATACAACATCCTTAGAATGCCCTTTAAGGACTTTTTGAAGTCTGACACTGGCCCACTGAGCGCCCAGGCTCATCTCTTGCCCTTTCCATGCACACTTCCCATGCCGTGCTGCAGCCAAGCCTGAAGGCTTACATTCCCCATAGGTGCTGAATAGTCCCGTACACTGTGCACCTGCACATGCTGTTCCCTCATCTGGAATGCGTCACCTCCATGACCCCTTCTCCACTTCACACTTTCTTCTGCATCCTTCATGTCTTATCTCAACTGTCACTGCTCGGGGAAGCCATTCCTGTTGCTCCCCAGCAGAGAGGAAATGGCCTCTGCCGCCAGACCCATAGCACCTTGATGGTCATCTGATAGAGAGTACTTATCCTGGTGACTGTTTGTTTACGAGCTGCCTCCCTGTCTAGATTTCAGGATTCAATCTTTCATCTCTATATCTTCAGAGCTGTATTATAGATGCTTGATGATATTTATTGACCAAATGAATGAGCAAAGTTTCAAAATGGAGGTGACCAAACCCCGAGAGGTTTCTGAAGTCAAAGGACTGGGAAAGGTCCTCGTATAGGGATGAGGAGAACATCAGTGACCTTTGAAAGAGCTGCTTCAGGCCTTAGAAGGAGAAAAAAGTTGTATTAGGAGGCATGTGGTGGTGATACTGCAATGGAGCATCAAGGGTACACCCTTTTGCAATTGCTTGAGGAAATATACTAAAGGGTACAGGTGGGCAGGAGCTTGAGGAAGTGGTAACAAGAAGGAAAGGCTTTTCTTTTCTTTTTTTAATATTTAGGAGAAGGGAGATTCTAGAATCGAATTCAGCTATCTTTTCGTGGAATTGCTACTGTGTTCCATGCACTTTGTTAATGCACAGCCTGATTATTTACTTAGGGAATGGAGAAGGAAGCTTTGAAGATAAATATAGAAAGGGACTGATTAATGGAGCAAGGATCAAGAACAAGCTGGCCATGGAGGGGTTGAGAGAGGAGGGTGATGGGATGGCATCAGAGTTAGAGCTTAGCAATAAGTGTGAACCAGGAGAGGAAGATGAACGTAGAGAGATTTAGAAATAGAGGAGAGGAGAGTCTCGAGTGCTATTCTCCTATGAGATCTTTCAGCAGACCAGGAGGCAAAGTCAACTGTTAAGTGTCCAAGAAGTAGGTTTGAGAGCTGGAGGAGAATGGAAGTCATTTGGAAAAAATTGCTATCAGGAATGCAGTAGGCAGACCAAAAAAAAAAAAAGGGAAAAGAAAAAAGATAAAAGAACTTTCACAGTGCAGTGGAGAATACATGTAGAAATAGTGCCTGCCACCACACTGTGACCAAGAACTGCTTAGACTTTTAATAGGAACGTTTCATAATCAGCCTGCTTTTCACACATTAAAATTAAGGCAAAATAATGAATTTTTAGTGATTTTCTCAGGATAAATGAATTGCATTTTCTATTCCTTAAAAATTAGAATCATAAGGAAAATTCATTGAGTCCCAATCTAAGCTACTTAAGTTTGTGCTATCATATGTAGGTTGTGAACTTGAGATTGCATTAAATGTTTTATCTCAGTTTTGTAGGAAGTTATCATGCAATTACTGTACATTATCTTTCAGTGCTGGTTGTACAAGAAGTTTGCATACTTGTTATTGATAACCTTTGAATGTGAGTTCAACGAAAACCATGCAAATGCAGCTGTCTGCTAAGATAAAAGTTTTTTCTTGCCATGATATGTGACAGAAAAGGGAGATTTTTAGTTTAACTACAACAAATCAACACAATATTTTAAAATATTTGAGCAACTGTAAAGGTCAACAAGCAAAACGATTTCAGGTATGTTTTTTAGATCATTCCTCTGCCGGAGGCCTTATTTTCAACAGTGGGAAGGAGGGATTGCTAGGTTGGACAGATTCCTTTAGCTTCATGAGTTGAAGTTGAATTGATCTTGACACCGCTCCAGAAGAGTCTACTATTCTCATTTTGGTTTGATGGTAAATGATATACACCTGGCTGCATGAAATAAAAGTCACCCCACACATAATGAACAGCACATTGTCCATTGTCGTACGTAAAGAACCGTTGGCTCAGTACGATCAGCAAGTCACAAGACGAGTCATTTGAAGTCTAGATGTTTAAATAGTAAGGACTACTGACATGCACACGTGCTAAAAGGAAGACAGATTTAGATAGATACATAGATACATAGTACATAGATAGGTAGATAAATGGCTCATCCATCTTTCAAATATGTTTTAGGAAACGAACTAAAAAGAATTCTCCAATTTAATATTGCAAGGCAATGTCATTATGTGTTAGAAAGCCAACTCCCAGTTGCTGGTTTATTGCGGGCATTTCTGCCCTTGTCTTTGGGACTACCAGAGTGCCATGTGCGCAGTTACACAATGCATAAAGGCGAGGGTCATTTCTAGGACAGATAATTGAACATTAATACTCGCTGACATTGTCGAAGGAATGATATGTCAACCTGACAGGGCCTATGCGCTTATATCTGCTGATTGGCTGCGGACGGAGGCTCTGTGTGTCAGGATCAGACCCCAGGCCCGACTGCAGCAGGGCCGAGGATGACGCAGCCATTAATCATGAGCTGCCATCTTGGGCCAAGATAGTGTCTGCAAAATCACTCTACATCCTGTGTGTGGCTGGCAAGTTGCATCTGTTGTGTTCTAGAGTTTCAAGGTATGATTCTCAGTAAAAAAAGCACCATTTCAGACTTTGGTTTTGTGTCATCTTACCAGAATTTTTAGTGAGCCAAATGTCCTCTTCTTTCCTTCCTTCCCTTCTTCCTTCCTTCCTGTTTTTCTTTTCTTTTTGAAACTACCTGTACATTCTGAATAAATGGGGACATTTTAGGGGATGACAGAGAGGTTCTGAGGTGGTGTGTCTTTTGTTCCTGTGGGAATTGGTTTTGATGAGTTTCTGGTTTCCTGATTCACCATACATATGCAGTAGAATGAAGAAGTCAAACAGGAATTAAACTGAAGTCACTTGCTGTGATTTATTTTTTTGATTCTCAACAAAATATTAAACCCTGTAGGCAGATTTCTGAACAGAGGGAAAAGAGGTCTATGCAATTATTTTCTTATCCCTGAAATCACAGGAACAGCACTTTCTTGCCTCGTTTATAATAAATTTTTCGTGAGTTAATCCCATTGCTTCAGTTAATTTCACAGCCAACACTTTATACTGAACATGTATCTGTTCAGAGAAAAGAAACATGGAACAATCATGAGACCTCTGACATCACCCCAATTGTGCCTTCTTAGAATCAGCATACTCTGGTGGTAGGTTTCCACTGCATAAAATGTTATAAAATAGGGCTCCTGAGAGCAGCCATTATCACATATTGGTTAACATCACAGATTTTTAAAATCCCAGTTGTATTGGAGCCATGAAAAAAACCCTTTCATCTGTAAAATCTAGTTTCCCTTTGTTATTAAAGTAAATGAAGCCATTAAACAAAATATATGCATATAATAGTCAAGTTCATCATTTGGCATCATCAAAATGATGGAATTTTGCATCTTTAAAAATCAGTGCTGCTATCTTAGAAGGTTTGATATAAGGTAGAGATCCAAATGTGCTGGAGCTTTCCGAAACTTTATGCCTTATCATGTATATTTTTCTCTTTAGTGTGCTTAACTGTGTATGTATCTGGACCTCCTTAAAAAAAAAAGTAGAATTCTGTTGAAGAAGGCTAAAAAATAAAGACAGCATTTTTTTCCCCGTCAAAACCCACGACCAAATAAATTAATTGTAACTATTGATGAGCTCGTACTGTGAATGTGCTAGAATTGAAATAATTTCCAAATACTTTATTTCCAAAGGTTTGTTTTTAATTACAGCAGCATTTGGTTGGCATGCAAGGGCAAGTTCTCGCTCTTGATCTATCCTAGCTGGAGCCGAGGCCAAAAGATTCTCTGCTCCCTTTTCTCGAGAGCACACTTTTCTGCCAAATGTGGCACTCATCCCCTGCCAAGGAAGGTGGGCGAACTGCCACTTCTGACTCTCAGCCATCAAAAGACAAAGGCTGTCAACATCCCTAAGTCCAGGGAGCCAGAATGGGCCTCACACCTTTAAGGTTCCGGATTATTGATTTTTTTCCCCCTACACTTTATAATATGGAATATTTTCTCCATGCCTCGATCTGTCCCCGAGGGTGATTTAGGCACTTACAGGAGCGTGTGAACCCTTGAAGGCCACTGGAGGGTCATTTAAGTGTCCTTACTCATCCGTCTGAGGCCTGAGCACATCTACACTGTCAGGCTCGCCTAATCTTGTTTTTTTAGTGTTTTCTTTTTTACATCCTTTTATAGGAACGGAGTAATTATTTATTTACTCCTGCGAAGCTCAAATAAATTCAAGAGGGATCGTAACTGAGTATAAAACACCTGATAGGAAAAATATATCCTCCGTTCCTTTTAGCAGGACCACCTCTGTGATTTGTGGAGAATGTCGACAAAACTGTGCAAGTTGAAAATGCAGGGCTTCTTAAAAAACTATGAAGAATTTCAAGATGGCAACGTCAACCCACGAAACCAGGCATGGGGCTCTTGTATGTGGAGGCCCCTGTGAAGCCGGCCCTGCCTTTAGATATTCTAGAAGTGTGTCTAAATAAAGAGGATTGCAAGAAAACATTGAAACTTTAGTTTAAACCCTAGAAGAAAAGACTAATTTAAACCTAGCAAAAAAAATTACTAGAATTACCTAGTCAGATCTTCTTCCCCATAAATTGAGATCCATGTATATTTTATGTATTTTCACATACATAAACCTTTAGGGCCATTTCAGATTCGGCTACTACTGTTTACCAAGCGCTAGACACATGCCAGGCGCTATGCTAAGCAATTGGGCATCAGTTATCTCATCTGAATGCCACCAGATTTGGTGAGGAAGCTGAGGCTCAAAGGACTGAAATGCTTTGATCAAGGTCACACAGCGCAAGTTCCAGGACGTAAACTTCAGTTATCTACCTAAACCAGTCCCCTAACTGCACTCTTGGAACCAGTCACTCTTAGAATGTTTTCCCTTAGATTTGCCATTTGTCAATATGTAACCACGTCAGGGAAGCAAAAACAGACTTAACGACCACCCTCCTGGCCTACACGGGTTGATGACTCTCCATAGGCCTAAGTTCTCTTTGGAAGGAACTTAGGAAAGGGAAAAATTAGGCCCCTTGTATATGTAATTAGCAACCTTATGTCACAAATAAAATGGCAGACAGAGACACATTAAATGAAACCAAACTAAATCTAGTTGTTTCGAAGAGGAACAAACTACCCGGTGACTGGTTGAGGATATTTCTTTTCCAAAGCCTGCTTCAGAAGGGCCAAATGCCATTAAGTAGGACTTTTTAGCATTATCAGTTAGATTGCTTACATAAGTTTTGTTAGAAATGATGACAGCCAATTTCAAAGGTGTTCTGCTGTGTCTGGTTTTAGTTTGAGTTCTTGGTTTTGCCCTGGGTATAGAGCCACTCATGTGCATACATTAAAACAGAGGCTGGGTTCCACTAACTCACAGTGGGTTTCTGACAGACGTGGCTACAGCTTTTTATTTGATCATTAACGAGATAAACTTTGAGCTTCAGTAGAGTGTAGAGAGAACTAAATTGAGAAGTAGGAGGCCTGCGCTCCAGGCTTAAGAGCCACAACTTCCTGGCCATATACCCTGCCATGTGTCCACTCTGAGTTTTGTTTTTTCCCCTACAGAAGGGAGGCAACGTTAACCGTCCTTCCAATCTCGCCAAGTAATTATAAAGCTCAAATTTGGTTAAAATACACTAAAAGCTCTTTGAAAATGTGAAGTGTTATACAAATGTGAGGGATATAAAGATCACCCAAACTCGAAATCTTAAAAAAAATAAATAAAAGGCCTCAAACTGGCCTTCAAGTTAACTCTGATTGAATACCTTTATTTCATCCAACTTTCTCTTGTCATCTTGCTGGTGACACGTCTAGGTCTGACTCTGCCTCCTACTCATCTAAGATATTCTCCGAATATCTCTGTGATCTGGGAGAATCCCACAGAAATAAGTCCACAGCTGTGCTAGCATTCACTTGTCCAGTTAGATTGGACGACGAGAAAGCGTAACTTGGGAAACAAATCTTGGGGATCTGCCCAAATTTTGACTAAGACTCTTCCCTCTTGTATAATCCACTCTGGAGACAGTGAATTCACATCAGTAAATGCTTTGGGGAGTTAAAAAGGGTTTGCTTAAGAAGGTTCATAAAGATAAAAGTAATCCTATTACTAAAACAATTTAAAGTTTTTAGGGTTTCTTTTTTTCTTAAGGGGAAATTCTCTTTCGTTTGATTGCAAGATAAGGGTTCTGTTGTTAACCAAGATAAAATATAGTGCTGAATAATCTCTTAAATTAAAAATTGAAGTATATGTTACAGAGAATAGAGATAATTAAATAGCTTAGACTACAATGGGTAAAGGGAAGAGAGTTTTTGTGAAAATTAGCTTAGTAGAGGTAAATTGCATTTGAATCTTAACTTCAGATCTGGGTGCTCTGCTATTTGGCATATGTTGAATTGATAATGCCTGTGTGTTAAAGAATTCTGATTGTTTCTTTTGCTTCTCTCACAGCTTATAAAAATGCAAGCAGACCCACCTAATGAATATTAATAGGAATGATGTCTAGATAACACAAACCCCCTGGATCTGTGGACTTTGGATGGAGTAGTCAGAGAGGATTTCTGTGGCTTTATTTAATACCAGATTTACATACTTTTAAAGAATAAACATCATCTTAATATTTTAATATCAATATTCCAAAGTGGAGATTTTAGTTGAAACAAAAAGCTTAATTTTCCTTCCCTGAACGTTACATTCACCAAAGTCTGCATTTTAAGAGACAGGAAACTGTTAGCTAAAAAAGAAATTAACTTAATCCCCCTTCATTAAGTTCCAGTCTTTTTTTGTTACTTAGAGACAAGTAATAATTATACCCGGAGCAATGCAAAGCGTGGTTTACACTTTCGTTATACAAAAGAGCTGCAGTCATGAAGGTGACAGCAAAAGAAAATGAGAACATGGATAAATACTGATAGATTTTTTTTTTGAAATCTTCTCTGACTCTTGGAAGTAAATTTCACTCAGGTGTCTGAGCGGCATTTTAATTCATTAACAGCAAAGATCTACACATGTGATTTTAGAACATGTCAATCAACTAGCTAAACAATATTTTCCCAGCTAAGGTTATAGACACAGCAGTGAAGTGGGTGGAAGAGATCGCCAACGACTGTACGTCCCAGTTCTTTTAGAACACATAAAAGCTGGGCATTTTGTTTTCCAGTTGGTACTTTTTTGGATAGAACTTTTAGCAAGTACACAGTAAATCTCAGTAGTGTATATTATTTAAAGCACATGCGCTCTCTCTCTCTCTGGCTCTCTCTCTCTGGCATGGTGAAAAGACTTTTTAAATTTTAGCTTTACAAAGGGGGGAAATCATTAAAATGTAGTTTGCACCATTACATTCCATTATTTGTCATCTTTATGGCTGTTCTATAGTTTCCATTGCACCTTTAATGGTAAGCTTGGTCAGGAGAGGTGAGCGGGAATGTGCACGTACTTGGCTGCGGGTGCTGCTGACAGTGTCTGCTAGCTGGGCTTCCATCCACGTCCCTGTAGATTTTAATGTCCCCACAGACTGCTGGCAGCCTGCTTCCAGCTGTGGCAGGCATGATGCAGTGAATTGCTTTTGAATGTTCTTTACTCAAATAGGCAGTAATTACAAGCTTAAAGAGGTTTAGTGGTCCAGTAAACTACATAATCACCCCTGAATTAGCCCGGGCTCATCAGTCGCAGTCCAGCAAGCTCGAGTCTCCTGTTTGTATGCAGCCTTGATCACATAGCAACCTGATCAGCAGGTGTGGAACAGCCAGAGTCCCCCATAAACACAACTGTCTACTGGGGACAATGATCTCTAATGAGATGAGGCTACACCATCACTGTAATTTAAGTGGGAAAATTAGCACTAGAGAATGAGTACCAGTTCCAGGGGTCTTTAGTCATATTGGGAGCAGCACGAATTCTCCGTCTCTCTCTCCCTATCTCTAGCTTTTTCTCTCTCAGAATAGCTTCTCTCCAAATATACTGTTTTTGCTTCCAGCTTGTGGATACTTTACTCTTTATACAAGGATTTTCCCTGAATATTTAATGATGGACAGGGCATCTGTAAAGGCAGTAATGATTACTGTCAACAGACTCATTTCAAAATGGTATCATTGTATTTCATCTTTCTTGTCTTTTCTCTTAATGGTTTCAAAACCCTTTCACTTTGATTTTTAAAGTGGAAAAATGTTCTTCCGGTTGGGGGTAGGTCTCCTTTCAAGAGGCACATTCTCTGAAATAGCAGAGATGAGCTGTACGTAGTTTGGAAAAGATCCTTGCTTTATTGGAATTTATTGTATAAATCGGTCATGAACTTTCTTTTCAGAAAAGTGGTCCGGTATGGTGTACCATTGTTTTGTTTTATTTGCTAAAGTGAAAGTCTTGGGGAACAGCCTGTCGGTAGGTCAAAACAGTCTCCTTTGTCTTTTCTTCAGCCCTGTGATAGGCCCCATAAGATGGAGAACTTGAATTTCCCTACCTGGCAGTTGGAGAGTGGGAGGGGAACTTTTGCAACAGATGAACCCAACAACAACATGGAGTGGATTTTGGAGACACTTTGGGAGGAATTACACACGCAAAGAAAGACAAACAGAATAACACAGTAATCAAGAGCGTGGGCTGCAGAACTAGACTGCTTAGGGTCAGATCCAAGCTCCATCCTACTTCCAAGTAACTTAGACTCTGTGCCTCAGTTTCCTCATCTGTAACATAAAGGCAAAAATGCTTACCGCATAGGCTTGTTACAAAGGTTAAATGAGTGAATCCTTGTAAAGAACTGAGAACATTGCCTGGCAGAGAGTAAGCATTATATAAATGTCAGTTAAATAAAGTAAATAAAATCTCTACTATTTCGGAATTTGTCGAACTGAGTGAGAAGGATGAATAACTGTTGAAATGGGGCTGCTAGTTTTCTGATGTTTATCTGAAGTCATCTACTAGAAAATGCTAGTTAAGGCTTTTTGGGTATCTCTAACTTCAATAGCATTCATTCATTCACACAACAAATATTTATTGGGCACAGAACTGGGCTAGTAGCATTATGAATGGGAATAGCATTTGGGTGTTTTTATTAGTATTCTACTAAAATGAAATGGTTCCAAATGTAATTTAACTCATATTTGATTAAGAATCACATAAGAAATGAAAGTAATTGGCAAAAAAACCCAACAATTTATTTTCAAGCAGACAATGTATGGCATATTGTAGTGTAGTTGGATGGGATAGCAGGCATTTGTTTCTATGACCCTTAGAGTGTTCTTGTATATAACCTATCCTCATTCTTGTATTTAGAAGCAATGCAACAAGCTCTGATGGACATATTTGTTTCTATTGAGTTTTGTATCTTGTAGCAAAATCTACTATTGCTTCTATTAACAGAACTGAGTTGTAGAAATAAAAGACACACACACATTGAGATAATAGCTTATTCATGCAGTGAGTAGTAATCATCATATATATTCATGATTAACTCATCAAGAATGAGTGGGATTGCTCCACCCATCATTTAAAAAACAAAATAGTTTGGAAGTGAATTTTTCACAACTTCTGTGTCACTACCAAGTTTCAAATCCCAGCTCCACTACTTACCTGTTGTGTGAACTTGAGAAAGTTATTTGTCCTTTCTGTGCCCAAGTCTTCTCATCTGTAAAATGGGTATATAGTTGTCCCTACCTCGTAAGATTTTGTGAGGATAAAATGAGTTAATATATGCGAAGTATTTGGAATAACGCCTGGACATCCTCACTTCTTAATTTATGTTACCATTGCTACTTCTACCACTCCTAGTAATACTATTAAGCTCCTGTTAATAAAGTCCCTTTGGATGGATGCTGGAGGGAGAATGTGGGGTAAGAGTCTGGTGAACTACCTTTTGCCCCACAGCTCCATCCCAGCCCCTTGATCTTTGCCTCCAGGGCAGAAGCATTGGGGATGCAGGTGGGATGCAGGTGGGGCAGGGCGGGGGTGGGGGGGGGGCAGGGAGAGCAGCAACTCTTTCCTGGATCAAGGCTGTTAAAACTGCAGTGAAACATTCAGTCACTGCTCACCACAGTTAACGACATAGTTCATAGTTCAACATAGTTCATGTTATCATATATTTTTGGTTTAAAAATGTAGCTTAAAAAAGGGAATGGAGACATGGGAAAGAAACATCAGTGAGAGTGCAAATGAGTGGAGAAACTCAGGAGAGGACAGACCTGGCCCCAGAACTAAGTAGCTGTGAGCTGTTGGGCGTGTTTTTTGACCTAGCCAAGCCTCAGCTTCCTCATCTGTGAAATGGAGCACAGCACAGTCCCTATGCCTGGGGGCCACCAAGAGTACATGAGATAATGCACGCAGTGTGTTTGTCCTGCTGACAAACAGAGTTCAAATGAGCCAGTATTATTTAAAACAATTCAAAGAGGACACAAAAGTGAAGCATGAGTTTTCTCCCCCATTCCTCCCCACCTCCCCCCACACTCCTCCCACCCTATTTTCTTATTGGCCTTTGTGTGTTTCCTTTTATAGCCATGGTCTTCTACTAAGAGAATCAATATTCAGGGAATTCATTAATTATCATATCTGTTCAAAATAATTTTAGCACTCTTCATGAATTTTAATACTTTTAGGAACAGGATATAAGTAATTGCTAATTTAGAGTCTAAATTTTATGCTTTAATGCATATACTGAAAAATACTCCTATAACACACATAACATAGCTAATAAAGAATCGATCTAAAACATTGTTATTATTGAAGAATTGCAAGCAACTTAAAAACAAATTCCCAATACAAAGGACCTTGAAATCCCTTAATATAAGTATTAGTCCTTTTTATTTAGTGTTTTTCTTTTATATTTAATTGGTATTTACAAGAAATTGGAAGATCATATAGGCAGGACAGGCAGGGCATTGTAGTATTGGCCTCTTATAATTGACTATAAAACAATGTTTTCCATGGCTGTGTGTTACAAAGATAGTCTCAATGAGAAAGTAAAGATTGCTATGAAATTATTACCCCGTGTTCAACTTTTCCTCCCACACTTCAATCATTTTCATGTGATAAGATCATGTTTAGAGATTCCTACCTGACTTTCCTACTGGCACACCTTCACTAGCGACTACTCCTAACTGCTGCTGGATGTACAAGAAATGGGAGGGACTGTCTGGGAAATGGCTTGACTGGGCTTCAGAAAAAGGAAGTGCCAAACAATCAATGGGGCATGTTTAGTCTGAGCAGCTAGGCGATCCAAGAGCAGGAGCGTTGGTGGAGAATTAAGAAAGCAGGTCGAAATCCTGTGACTTCACTGACAATGCTCCAAACATTTTTGGCTTCTTAGCCAGGACCGACACCCCCGTTCTTCTTTTGATTCCAGCCTGTGTGAGGATGCAGGACCCCGCTACTATGCATTCAGGCTATGTTCTTCGACTGCACGGTGCATTGCTTTTGTAATGCAAATAGGAGGCACAAAGTGTCTCTTTGATAATGTGCAGTCAGAAGACAAAAAAGCATTCACTGAAACAGTAAAACTAATTCATAAAGCTGGGAGACAATAGGGAAGCATTATGGATTTTTTTAAAGGAAAAAAGTATCCTAGATCAATGTAATTGTCACAGTGTAAGCTATTCATAGTCAACGCATAAGGGAAAAATGGCTGCAAGTTTATTTAAAGTGGGAGAAGTTTTTATAGGCAAAAAAAAATTTATGTTAAACAAATACAAACATATTTGGTTAGCAAGTGTCTGCTTATCCTCTTAGAGGTCACATATGTAATATGCTTGTTATTTTAATGTAGATCCACAATATTCCCTCAGTGACAGAAACTCAGTAGAAGTTTTAAAAGAACACAGAGATCTAATGGTTAAAGGCCATATGGTAGATTTTTTTTTTCTTTAAAGGGAGTATCTCTCCATCACATACCAGAGTTTAGCTCAAGGTCAACTTATATTAATGCATTAAACTTAGCTGTGGAGGAGGCAAAGGGCTGGAGGAAAAAGGATAAAAGAAGTTCCGAAATTGTTCTTCCAACATATTCAGCCAAGCAACAGAACATTGCCTTGATAAGGGTTATATTGGACAGTTGCCATAATTCCTCCTGTTAGATCAGCTCTGCAGGTACCTATTCCCATACCTTTTAAAGTATAGCATGTAACATTTTGCTTGAAAATTGCTTCCACCTCTATTGCTTTGTTATAGCTGTTTTGCAGTTTCGGTATAGAGGCAGTCCTGTGTCACAAGAAATTACTAATCTGAGGCTTGAGAAGGGGCAGCGTAGCCTTCCATTATCTCACCAGCGAGCTCTGTACAGGATTATTTTCAAATTTTCTGCTGCCATTACAATGTGCTGTTCGAGTGGGCAAGCCAGTGAGGGAGGGAACGTTATTGAAACTTGGTTACCAGGGTAGATAAGATAAAGTTCATCACTGTCTTGGCATCCACATTTGCAGTCAGGGGTGGAAAATTTGATGAAAGGAGTACATTTGGCCAAGGATATCGTTAAGATACAAGGCTGGACATTTTCCATCTGTGTGCCCTGACGAGTTTTTCTTTTCCCCTTGATGCTCATCTCAAAGAGCCTGCTTGATTGTTTAAATAAGTGTTTTCTTTCAATGTATTGTAAACTTGTAAATACCAGACAACCAGCATCAGAAGCCCCCTCCCATCCGAACCTCAAGAAATAAAATTGGATTTGTGCAGATAACTTTCTTTGGAAAGTTGCCATTTTCTTTCTGTCACTTCCTATTCTTTGGGGCTCATAAAATGACAGTTCAGACTTAACTTTAACGTAAGCTATTTTTAGAGTTTTTTCAGACGTTCTTTACCTATTTCTATTACACAGGACGCATACTCGAGGGATCATTTTATTCTTTGATGGGGTTATTAAGCAATCACTGCCATACTAGGCCATTATTAGAAGTTGATCTGCAGATCCAGAAACACAAGAGGAGTGGCAAACGGTTTATATTTCAGCAAGAGATTTATCCTGGAAAGGAGAAGGCAGGGCATTGATTATTGAAATAAGGGTGATTATTTTGTGAGTTATTTCCTTTAGCTGGAGTTCCACTGCCCACAAGCCACTTATTTTCCCTTTGAGTCCAGCATCTCTTCTCTTCCCGGCGAGGCTAGCCTAATACATGTGTGCAGGTTTAATGCTGGAAGGGAGGGTCAGCTTTACCCATACATAATCACTGTTTTATGGCTTTCACTCATTCCTGAGGTGTTAATGCAGATCAAATGGGAAACACTCAAGAAAGAACCCTTGCAGCTACTGCACTGCCGAGCTCTCCCGTCTCAATCGTTAATTCTTATTGTAAGATCTAAAGGTAATTTTGTTTGCTCTCTTAATGCGTTGCAGTTCTCCCAGTGGCCCTTGCATATCCTTTCTCAAATTCCCATCTTGATCAATTGTTTGCAAATAATTAAGCTTTTAAGAGATAATGGCATGAGGCTAATGTACACAACAAAGGCGAGGTCTCCCGTCACTGTCTATTGGACTGTGGTCAAATTTGCTTTGATATCCCAAAGTGATTAGGTTGATTGGTCTATCTGGCAAGTGCAATCCGTCTTTCCTTCACAAGAACCTACTGATCTTTCTTAAACTAGTGTCCTTGCCTTTTAGATGCAGTCATAGCAAAGGTGTTCAGGAGAATGGCAAGGGGTGACCTAGGCCCTTCGTTGCGATGGTTTGGAATGAATTTCCCATTTCTTCCTAAAATGGGACTTCTCTTCATCTCTTTTGTAAAATGAAGGCTACCTTTGCCCATCTTGTGGCCTCTCTAGCCCTGTGGGTGGAAGGCAACAGGGTTTGAATGTTTTTAAAGCGGTCTTGCCTGTGGTGTATTGGGTTTTTGTCAAGTCATTTTTTTTTACATCTACAAAGGAATAACTCATACTATCCACAAAAAGCTTATCTAGTAAAGATGCATAGAATTTAAGATATTTAAACATTGGATTTCAGTTAAAAAACCTACTTCTTTGTGAATTTTTGGTTGACTCAGGATTAACTACCTAAAGTCATGGGTTTCATGTGACTCTAGCAATTATCGATTTTTTTCAAGGAATTGAAAGTTTTCTGGACACCAAGGCCAAGAACTATAAGAAAAAGAAAACATTCAGTTGACCTTCCATAGACAGTTTAGGAATTTTGTTGATACCTTTACCCCCTTTAACAATGACCAGATTATTCTGACATTTAATTTCATCCAGGCTCATTCATTCTATTAAAAAAATATATCCCGAACAACTGAAAATTGTTTAATGGAGACAGAGTGCTGGGTCTCTATTGCTTGAGGCTGCCTAGCAATTATGCTGCATGAAATTAGACACAGTTTGTTCCAATTACTTAAAATCAGATCACATGAAAAGTGACAGAGGAAAAAAAGGGGAGAAGTTTCTCATTTTATGATATTTAAATTATGAAATCAGAAACGGCATGATGTGAAGGAACAATCCAAATTTGCACTGAAATTTTGAGGGTCACGTCATTGCTCTTTGAAGCTATAATGATTCAGGTAATTTTAATGATCCAAAGAGAATTTTCCTGACACCACTTGCATAAATAAAATGTGAATTCCATTTGCTTTCTAAGAATGGATGTAAAACTTGCTCACAAACAGGCATGCAAAAATACTCTTGAAAACACAGCACAAATAAAAGACTGTGACAATTCTCAATTTTCAAAGTAACTAAAGGTAAATGGCATAAATATTAATTTTTATCCAGTTCTGGTCACAATGTTAAGACAACTAAGAAAGGGCAAAAGTTTTCACCATCCAACTGTAATGAAGAGAGATTGTTGACATATTTATTAATTCTACTGAAAATCACTGAAAAATATTCCTATAGGACCCGCAAAACTGTAAACAAATAAAATTACTGAAAACGTAGATTGGAAACTACTTGTGTATGTCAGTCTATAACTATATATGGCAAATACTGCCAACAGCTAGATGCTAAAATTTGCATATTTCAAAATTAGGCTTATATTCTGGAAGAATGGCTAGCCTGGGTAACCTTTAACTTTGATGGATCTTAGAACTCCAGATGACAAAATTGAGTATTCGCAAAGTTGTCCCTTGTTCAAAGTCTCATAGTCATGGAATGGCAACATAATTTATGTAATCTAATAGAGTCCCTATACCTATGTACAATTCTTCAGCTAGTGTAGACATAAAACTACTATATATCAAACCTTCAAATTCAGTATTCTATTCAGAGGATAAAAGATTCATTTGGTTTGTATTGTGTGGCAAACCTTTCTGCAGCAGGAGTTATGTTTTAAACCTTAGGGTAATGGATTGCTTCTAGCTCAGTAGCCAATGATGAGATTTTGGTTCTGATGACTGTCATTATGTTGAATAAGGTGATTTCACCTATAATCTTAGCCTATTAAGAAGTTTATATACTTTTATTTGAAAAGAGTGGATCAGCGTCACTTTTAGGAATGAAGTAAGAGAAAGGACTGTTGTGGATCTCAAATTGGGTTGTTTATATTTCCTGTGAGCTTCGAAAAAAATTTATTATACATTTTGATGTTGCATCTGAGTGGAGAGCTTCAGTGGATCATGGCAAACCATAGCCATTCCTTGGTTTCACAAATAGTTACTGATTTCTTTCCTGTTATGTGCTGGTCTGGGTTTTGAGGATGGTGAAGGAGAAAGGCACAGAGTTCAGAGTTGCTAAATGAGTGGGAAGAGACACAACAACAAGGAAACAAACGATCAGAACAGGTGTTTCACAGAGTGATGCTTGCTATTAGGGAAAAAAGAAAAAGACTGATGGGAGAGTGATAAGGCGGGTTGGTAGAGAGTGGGAAAGGCTTAGCATTGGAGCTGAGACCTGAAAGTGCCATTGGAGCGGGAGCCTGAGTGGTAGGGACAAGCCTGGCATGTTGGAAGAACAGAAAGGAGGACTGTGTGGCTGGGCAGAGGGGTGGGGTGGGGATGAGGAAGGCCATGCAGTCCAAGAGGTGAGCAGGGCTGGGTGGTGGCGGGACTTCCAGGCTGCAGTAAGCAGTCTGGAGGTTTGTGAGCAAGGGATATGATTAGAGTTATGAAAGGCGTTTGCCACATCCTTGGGTCATGGTGAGGCTGAGACACTGGAAGGGAAGCAGGAAATATCACAGCGTCGTGTCGCTGCTGACCATGCCTTCCCCTGGCCAGTTTCCTCACCTTTCAAACAGGAGGGGCAATAGATTCCATTTATGTCCCTCAAAGGGATATAATGGGGATTAATTACCATCCTGTCTGTGATATACTTGGAGCTCTTTAGAGAAAGGCACTATATTCCATGAAAGCAAAACCTTATTCTAATTGTGTATTTATTGATTAAGTGACAATCAAAGACAATGCTTAAGGGAAAAATTGCTACATCGCTGCTTGCTGCAAACAAATCCCATGTGTATCCATATAGAACATATTTAAACTTATATATAAGAGAACTGAAGTGGTCATTAACAAGCCTTCTCAGCATTTACTCAGACATTTTTAATGAGATTAAAAGCTGTGTTAATTAACATTCGACAGACCAGAATTTAGTTTCCAATGGCACAGATAGTTAATTTGAGAGTTAGGGGTGCCCTTTCCCATTCATAGAAAAATAGAAGGTTGACTATCAGAACAATTTTTATCTTGGGGAGTTTATTGGGATACAGTGTTTCAACATAGCCAGTGTCTCCACAGATGGAAACCATGTCCTCAGCGCCTCCCCCTCTTTAGAAAGGTATATTTCAAATTTAGATAGAGTTGACTACTGAGCAGAAGGTATTTGTGCCCAAACTGATTTCAGTAGAATTCTAAACATTCTTACAAGACCTTCTTGGATTTCTTACAAGACCTAAAATGGATTTCATTTTATTATCTAATCCCGTGATACTTTTTTATCCACTCTAACTCATGAGGAACATAGCTGGGCTTGTCCTTAGCATGCAAAATATGCTGCTCTTTGACCTTATATTGGCCTGTGTTCAGAATCCTAGCATGTGTTGACATTCAGATATGGAAACTAACTTTGGTTGAATTTTATTTGTGCTTTGCAGAAGAGATAAAATGAATAGCGGTTTTTAAAAAAATATACCTACTTTAATTTTGACGTTTGTGTCTGGCAATATGGTGTTTTGGAGGGACGATGTCATAACAAGGTTCTTAACTAGTGAGAACCATAGCTGAGACTGCTGGTCCAAATGGTTCAACTTCAGAAATCCATGGTTCTGTAAAAATATTACATCAAGCTTGTATACTTTTGTATGGTCAAACAAGGCTTGTCCTTATTTTAATCCTGTAAAGTACAGTGAATATCATATTAAACTTTTTGTGTTTGCAACAAATAAACCTGTTAAAGGATGAACTCAGTATCAAGGTTCTGCAAGTATCCTAAGTAGCTATTTCTACACTTCACTAATCTTTGTAATTGGCTTGTCTTTTACTGCCATTAATTAGATGATGTAGTATTCCATTAATAAGAGTGACACACCTCAGCATTTTTACCTTTAATTATAGACTTCACTAGACACTTAAGTTATTGACAAAATAGCCTAAATATTGCCTGACGTACACATCTTTTTTTTTTTACAGAGCATATGTATTTATTACTGAGTCCCTAGCCCCTAGCAGTGCACCTGATATATGATACGGAAGATATTATCTGTCCAAAGTCTATGTGCATTCACCCAGCTTTTTTGTTCTCTTTCAGCACCCGTACCCTTCTGAAGAACAGAAAAAGCAGTTGGCACAAGACACGGGACTCACCATCCTTCAAGTGAACAACTGGTAAGTAATTTGGCTTTGTGTTTAAACACCATCCGCTTCCCCTCTGGCAACCTGCAGCTAATGTTTTGCATTGAGAAGACACACCCAGTTGTCCCTGTTTTCCCTGGTGACTTGTTGATGCAAAGGTGAAAGTGAGCTGTGGACTGATGGGTGAGAGCACTTGCTGGTGTGGAGGAGAACTGTTGTATTGCTGCCCCTCTCCTTTATAGATGGACAGATTTTAGGTAGGGTTTAAGTAAGTGTTTAATTCACATTCACCATGGCTCTGTAAATCTCTCTCTCTGGCTTTCTTTACCCTTCGGGATAAAGGATAGAAAGAATGCCATCATCCTATTTTCTAGGAAACAAGAAAATCCACCATCACATATCAGTCAGGTTTGAAATTCATGAATAAATTCAGTTAGATTCTGTTAAGGCTATGCCTTCAAGGAGTCTCCCCTTTTCCTCTTGTCTCTCATCTATGGAAAAGGAGAAATTATTTATGTTTCTACTTTGAAGCTATCCAAAACTTGATGTATCTCAGGGCGTGCAATATTGTTTCTAGATAAGTGTGTAAATTCCTGATTTGGGGGGAAGCTGAGATTATGTACCAAGAACCAGCCAACAATCTTCTGACTTAATGTACGGCGGTGTGGCAACGAGGCTTTGAGAAAGTATGATTTATTACCCTTTGTGAGTGTGCTGAAAGCCAGGTTCACATAATCACCGTGAGCTAGTGTCATATCTGAAGGGTATCGAAATCCAATATCCTCTAAAACTAAGTGTATCTAATTAATTGTCCTAATATTTTTAGATTAGTGTTTATGACGGGGAAACTTTATCCTCTTTGAAGTAAAATCCAGAAAGGGCCCAGAGCCTGGTTGAAGAAAGAGGAGAACTGGGAATGCTAGTTTGCAGACAGAAGTATTTCTTTCTGTTCACTAAGTGTCAAAGATTAATATTACAGCATCTCTGATTACATGGCCTAATCCATTTTGGGGAATAAATTTGTTCTTGATGTCCATTGCACCTGCATTAACAGACTCTTCTCTGTTAGAGAGCCCGGGAGCCTTTGGGAGAGATTTCAGATATATTAAAGCCCATTACAGAAAATGTAATTTCTGTCAATATAATCCCATGTATTCTTCAATTTAGTATTTTAGAGATAACAAGCTACTTACAATATATTTGCCTTTGGAGGATTAATTTACAAAGTGCCCTATCTGCAAGACACAGACAGACTCACATAAGCATTACTTGTAAGGGTTATCAATTTCTATGACCTTCCCACAGCCCTGGGAGATCAATTTTTGCAGCCCTCCTAGTCAAGTGGGTAGGGTAGGAAGGGAAGACGTGCTATATCTAAATGTTACCAGGCGTTGTGTCACTGCCGAGGTTTTTTTGTTTGCTTATTTTTATCTGCTACTGTATCTTAATTTTCAAGACTGTTGATTGTACATATTTGAACTTATTCTTTCAAATCATTCTGGGTGCTATTATAGGATAGACTATCAATTTTGCATGTCCACCTAAATTCATATATATTTTCAAAGTTAAACAGATGGTGAGCCAATCTGAATACAATGGAGGTTGTACAAATGTCGTACTTCCCTGGGAAATATTCCCATTTGAGGGCCAAGGAGTGGCAGAGCGAGCTCTAATTAAGGAAGGCAAAGGCACTGCCATACAGGTGATCTGTCACACCTGTCATCTCTCTTCCTCCCCAGGGTTGCTAGCAAATTCCGTCTATAAACATCATCACCAGAGAACAGATTCCAATAGAAGTTGCTTTCCAAAGGTGCACAGACTTACGGGATATTTGCTGTGGAGGCTGGGGCAGGCAGGCATTCCTGTGACACCAAGCCGTCTGCAATTGTCATTTTCCTAGATTCTCTGCACAGCGATCACAATTTGACTTCCTTGGTTTCGCAATTAGAAGGGGAAACAAAAAGACCTTTAAAAAAGTTTTAATACATAGCATATAATAATTTTTCAAAGTATTTGCAGACTTTACTCTAAATTTCACGCCAATTCTGCACAGGTCCATAACTTAAAATCACTTTTACTCACTTATGTGGGATTTAAACCCAATTCTGTTCTCAACTGGCACATGCTGTGGTGGACTTAGATTTACAGCATGATGATTTTTGAAATGTAATATGTGCTATAAATGTATGTATTCTTCTTCCTTTCCCCCCGAACTCCCAATTATGATTCGATCCAAAATTGATAAATAATAGTGTGGTGTGCGTGAGTTCTCTCTACTCCTATAGGGAGTTAGAAGTGACTTCTGCTTGGGCTTCATTGCTTTACACTTGGCAACTGTTTCAACTCTAACAGCTTTCTTTGTGGTGGAGAATTTCCCTCAAGTAACTAAAAGTTGTAAAAGAGATTGTTTCTCTTAAGTTTGATGAATAATGACATTCCCACGTTTCATTTGAGTTTTTAATGGTCTATTAATTTTCGTCCAAACCTTCTCCTTTTAGGGAACTGATAATAGATTTCTTTTTCTTTAGGTTTTGAGTAGGAAATATGATACAAAAACGGGGAAACCCAGACAGTATCATATTGAAACCAAAGATGTCAGGGAATCTTAAACTATGGCGTACGTGAAGACTAAAAAGCAGCATAACCACTCAGTGGTTTTCATTTTACTTTGCCATAATAAAAAATTACACAAAGCTTTTTTGAGAGCTTGTAAACGTTTTTCCTGTATTGAGCCTTAAGCCCAAGGTGCTTCCTTCTGGAAATAATAATTAAAAAACTAAATCTTCACTAGTAATTTAGAATTTCCCTTTCACTTCATTTAGCCACAACATTAAAAAACGTTTCTTTCTTGTTGGATTTCTTAAAACTTGTTAACACACATGTACATTTTGTACGAACGATGAGTCACTGTTGAAGAGATTTAAGAAAATGCTGAAGGGCAGGTTGGGTGTAGATCAGTCATAATTATTGGCAGCAGCATAGTATATTGAAATAGACAATGGGAAAGTGAAAAATACATAGTCGTGTCTAGCTGTTAGCTTGTCATAGAAACTCTGGCTGATGCAGCTTTAAGTTTTGACTGAAAAATGAGATGAGAGAAGTTTGGTGCATTGTAACAGTTCTTTCAATCTCTTGCTGAACTAATTTTACACTTCTTTAATTCACGTAAGTGAAATATACTACCCGCCTTGGATAACTAAGGCCAAAGCACATGGGATTGGAAAGGAGAAGAGACTGCAGGGAAAATCTAAATGTAAAACAGCAAGACAGATTTGATTAATTAAGAGAAAATTTGGAGTAAAAGAAATCACCATTGTAACTCTTACATTGGGTCTACTTGTCAGAATGAAAACAGAGGGGAGGAATCTTAAAATGGTTGGTCTCATTACTTGTAAGAATGGGGCCTTGGGGTGAAATGCAAAATTTATTAGATGAGACACTGTAGGACAAGTCTATGCCAATAATTTTTTTGAGAATTGAGGCAATTATGTAAATAGTTACACAAAATATACAAAAATATTTTTACCTAAATTAAGTATTTAAGGTAACTGCATGTTATTTTAAAAATCAGCTTCCGTAACTAATTGCCTCAATATTTCAATCTAGCATGCTGTGATGGACTTAGATTTACAGCATGATGATTTTTGAAATATAATATGTGCTATAAATGTGTGTATTCTTCTTCCTTTTCCCCCACACTCCCAATTATGATTTGATCCAAAGTTGATAAATAATAACATTTGGGGCTTTCATCTTTGTGTTTTCATCGTTGTTGTAGTTGTGACAAATACTTCTGTTATATCAGCAGTGAAAACATTACTAATATGTTCAATGTTTTAGTCGTTTAAGCAGAAACTTCTTAAGTTTTGAGATTAGATGGTTACTTAGGTCTTTAAATGTTTAGGTGGAATTTTAAAGAAAGCACCTATACACACACACAAAGTCAATACTCAGTTCTGTTTTCTCCTGAATACACCAACTTGGTTTTTTTTTTATTGAAAATGTGAGTGTAGAATGCTCAAATAAAAACTCCCTTATACGTTTTCACTGCAGTGTTGCAGACCTGGGAATTCTGTGTGATGAAAACTTGTGCCTGTGAGTGTATCTTACTTGCTGCACGCCGCAGACACATTCTGCCTCAGCGGAGGTCTAGCCAAGGGTGGATTGAATAAATTTTACAGTTTCTTTGTTTACTACTTTTCATCCAAACACTTTCCCATTAAGACCTAAAGTTAAACGATTATTCCTTTATGTTCTAAGAAGGCAATATGGATTTAGGTGCAAAATACATCATGTATGTGAAATACAGTATGTATGCAGAGAGAAAAATCGCTCTCCATCAATGGGGTGCATAAAATGCCAGGGAGCATCCTAACAACTGAGGTGACACTTCACAGAACTATCCCAGCTCTACGGTTCTCAGATTTAGTACACACACCAGATCTTCCTAGTTACTTCGTTTATTGCCTTCCAAATGGCAAATCATTGAGGAGTCACTTCCCATTTATTACTAGTGGGGAAAAAAAGTATGTTATCCTTAGAGATTTATGCTGCTAGCAGGTAAAAATGTAAACTTATTTTTAAAAAATAGGATCTCCCTTATCATAATAAACAGATTCAACAGTTAAAGGTCAGGTTGCTTTCTGAGTTATGGTAATAATGTAGCAAATACTTTTATAAGTAATCAAAGATTCTATAAATATAGGTACCTGTGCAGATGTAAATGTTAAAACATTCACAAATTATCCTTTCAACTTCTGTGATCTAAAAATCAATAGGGGGTCATAGGGTTTCATAGCATTGCTCTCCTTTTTCTTCCAACATAATTTAATAATACATTTTACAGATGTTGTTTAAACATTAGGCACAGATTGTTTTGTCAATAAAGCTAAACAGAGGCATGGCACAAAAGCAAGGAAAACAGATGTAAAAAACAGCGCACCGTGCAAGAAGCACTGGGTCATTTGTTTGCTATTCAGCTACGAAATGAAAGTACAGGGTGTCTAGCGATTTTCCCTGCCTGGGAATCACCTAGGGATGGGACAACTTCACACACACAGGTAATTTTATTAAGCAGGTGGTTAACTTTTTCTCTTGAGAATTTAAGTGTGACCTACATTTAAGATAGACTTCCTGGTTGATCAATGGAGTAACAGGTGCAGTATTTTTCAAAGAACGAGAAATATAAACAGAATAACTCTCCAGCACGTTTCAGAATGGGTTGCTGCTCTCCAAGCCACAGTTAATTGCTACGCTTTTCACCTTGAGTGTCAATTCTAATAATATTACCTTTACAGGCGCTTACTCTGGGCTTAGATTATAGCAATCAGTAATACTCACTAGATAAAATACTGTCTAGTTGCTCATAAGAAAATATTGAAATCAGTCAAAAAATGTTTAGCTTGCATATTGCCTGAGACAGAGCTGGCGAGGTGCCAGGCAGGCAGGGTATTATTAGGAAAGCTGAGCAAATAGCTTGCAGGGAAAAGAGCTGTGACTGTAGAAACCTTCAGGTATTGTCATGTCAGAGAGTCTTAGGAGTTCAACAGAGACGTTGCCTTTGTCTGCAGGTTTTAAAAATTTCCAGCAAACAATCCTCTTTGAAAATGACTCTGCAGTCTGTTAAATATACCTTGTTGGAAGTTTTACACCATAAGTTTACTCAGAGCTTTCCCCCGCTGTGTTAAATCACATCGTTAATACGGTGAAAGATGGAAACCCCTTAGGAAGGGGTAGGTGTTGGCCCAGTGCGCTGCATGGAAAGACTTTTTCGCTTCTACCACGGGACCTTGAGTCTGAGGGAGAAGAGAAACAGGAAGGTATGGGATGTGTGAAGGTGGATTTGAAAGTCTAAATACTCTTTTGTGTAACCCCTGTTTCTCCTCCAGTCAGCATTCGGATAGTTTCTGAGTTTTTCAGGACAGGACAAGAGTGTGATGCTCGAAGCTGAGTGTCGGTACAAGCTGAGGAAGTATTTTAGGACCACTTAGGGTGGGAGTTTGAGTGAGGCCCAGAGCTGAGTGAGTTGGGAGGCTGATATATCCATCGCAGACCCAATGCTTCTGAATATCTGTGATCCCTTTCAAGGCAATGAAACCAGTGGCTTGGTGGTTGACTTTGAACCTGGTGTGTAGGTCAGCAGGACTTGTTGCAAGTCCTAATGAAGCCAGATTTGTTGTTTACAGTGTTTTGGCACAAGTATCTGGTCAGAAAAATGGAAAGAACTCCTTGCGTGTCACGCAAAGCTGGCAGAGCGGGACCTGACTCCCGTGTACTTGCAGAGAGCTTGGGAGGCGAGGGGGCGGAGAGGCATCACAGGCAAGGGGGAAGAGCCCGGCCATCCACAGGTGGCTAGGGAACACATTCCCGTGCAAGCCTCTGGACAGCATGCAATTCGCACAGAGCGAGTAAGGGGAGGGAACATGCAGGGGAAAGCACATCTGGAGTCAAAACATTTCATCTGTCTTCCTCAGTCCTCCCCAATTACATGTGTATCCTTGATCAGGTCACTTTATCTCCGGGGCCAACAGCTTCCTCTGCCTTAAATGGACAGGTAGGACCAACGAGCAGGACTCTAAGCCTCTTCCAGCTCTGATATTCTAGACCGTATAATAATGAGAACCAAAGAGAAGCGAGGCGAATGTTCCGAAACTGACTCTGATTCCAGCTTTACACAAGGAGTGGAAAAACAGCCCAAGTCCTTTGGTAAAGAGAGACCCAGAAAAATTAATTGAAAACTTATTACTTTTCTTCATCTTAAGTAAGCAAATCAAGCTCTGTAAAATAAAAACTAGATGAAATTAAACATTATCACAAGACATGGAAAACATGTGTGCTGTCATTTTAGGATTCATAATAAAGATAAATCAGTTGTTTTTAGCAGTGTGCTATGAGTCTGTGAATGGCATGACAGATAATAGTCTTGAAATTTCTGATGTTATTTTATAGCAAAATTTGTTTTTTCCTCAGGCGTTTAATCTTTTTCTCTAGTAATTTTGTACATGACAAACTTTTTAGTGGGTGCATTAATAATCTATAAGTAATAGGTTGTCAGGTGTCAGTTAGATAAGATTAAAAGACTGTTTAAGCATTACCCGTTTGCTTCTTTCCCTGAGTTTCATACGTCAAGAGAAATAACTTTGTGAGTTGTCGTTGCATGCACTAGTTGGGGCTTTTCTCCCCCTCCTCTCTCTCATTTGGCTCTCCTCAAGGTATACGCGGAAGAACTGTATTACGTTACATAAATCCTGCATGTAGGAGCAGATTTGAAACTCACGCTGTGCGAATCAAGGGGACAAATTGTCTCAGCTGTCTTCTGTAAACGTATTTTGGTTTTTAAAATGTTACTCTTTTTCTTCTCAAAGGAAACCACCTCAGCGGAGAGGGACATTGAAGCTTTTTAGACGTTAGGAGTTTCCTAGCAAGTCAGGTTTAGGTCTCTTCTTGTCAAATCTGTCTTAAGTGTGTTTACATAGAGTTTGCCTTCCTGGTATTTTCTGCTTGCACAGACCTGATCTCCACCTATTTTGTGTCAACAGTTGCTGAGACTGGTGTTGGGTGATTAACCATTGAGCAGTGAAGCACCGAGCTGTGCCCACAGAGACCCCCTCTCGGCTCTCACTTACATCATCAGCTTGCTTCAGGCTGCGCCGACATAAAACAAACAGCATTTCGGAGTGGTTAAAAAGTCAGCCTGGAATATTAAAAAATGGGGCAAACGTGGCCTCCTTGTTGAGTAAAACAATTTTCTCCAAACTGGAGTGGAGCCGGGGGCATGAGGGCAGGAAGTGTTTCTGAGGGCAAACATTGTCTCGGATCCGGTCTGCATTGCTCCAATGGGTGAAAGCCTGCAGCTTCGTGTTCGTGCTTAGGGTTTTGTTTAGCTCCTTTTTTAATTTTTAAGGGGAAAGAGAATGTTCCAAACAAAACAAGCAAATAGAAAAACCCCTCCAATACCAAGGGTACCTGTAACTTTGGTAAATATAGGGCAATCCTATTCAATGCCCTCATCATCCTTGATATTTTCCTCTTTATTTTATTTCCGTCCCTACAAGGCTTTTAAGTCTGACTCACTAATATGGGAAATAAACTCTCTCAGGCTCTTGACACCTGAACAATAACAAATAAACAAAAGACCTTCAGCTGGACCCATCCTTGAGAGCTCCCTTTTCCTTTTCACCCTCTTAACCAATGTGACTAAGGGGCTTAATGCCTCACAAGAGTAGATCTGATCGCTGAGGAAGGGAAAAAAATATTTCCTTTCTCAAACACATTAACTGTTTCAGGTCTGGGGGGATAATCGTTCTTGGATTCCAAATGTAACTTAAGCTCAAAAATGAATTCCCTGTCATTGGAGAGATCTGACTTAATGTTGGTAAAGTCATTATTTCTCAAGAATAGTATATTGCCTGGGGGTGGAATTAAATGCATCATGATTTAAAATATAGATATTTAAGTTTCCAGTATTTTCTACTCTAGGATACTAGTTTGAATGTAAACCAATAGTTTTAAGGGCTGCTGTCCTGTTGAGGGGTTTTGTTGGCCTGTATCACTAGGACATCTGCTATGGCTGACTGTATGCGATCCCTCGTTGGGGTCAGAGTTCATATGTACTTGGAAAGGGCAGGGAGGAGGAGATGTTGAAAAGCTAATGGAAAGAACTGTATGTGGCCAAAGATGTCAGATCTTAGCCCTCACGGCTGGTCACCTGGCAGTCCTGTTTACAGAAAGGAAAGTGCAATAGGTTATGGCAGGGATTCCCATCCTCAGGGCCAAGTGGGAGCTGAGAGAGACTGGGGGGCCAGAAAGACATATCAGAATCATTTTGAGTGAATGTAGTATAAAAAAAAATATTGAGAATTAACTTTGATTTTAGTCATGCTATTTCTTTTGAAATTGCAAATAACAAAAGGATATGAGATTTTGAAGTTTATCAAAAAGGAGAATGGATTAAAATTTTAGAAACACTGCTACAGAACGACAGAATCCAAGTCCTGGATGGGATTTTATGCATCATTTGACAGATGAGGCCCAGGGCTTACAATGTTATGCTGCTAATTAGAGGCAAGGGTGGGGCTGATTTCCAGTCCAGTGCCTTTTGCATTCCACAATTATGTATTTATTTTTAACAGCTTTATTGAGATATAATGTACACACCATGCAATTCTCCCATTTAAAGTGTACAATTCACTGGTTTTTAGTATGTTCACAGATACCTGCAACCATGTCCACTGTCAATTTTAGAACATTTTCACCACCTTGAAAAGAAACTCTGTACCCTTTAGCTATTACCAACCCCCCATACTTCTATCCTCCACCCTATCACTAATCTACTTTCTGTCTCTATAGATTTCCCTATTCCGGGCATTTCACATAAATGTGATAATATAATATGGGGTCTTTTGTGACTGGCTTACTTCACTTAGCATAATGTTTTCAAGTTTCATTCATGTTGTGACATGTATCCTCAGTACTTCATTCCTCTTTATGGCTGAATAATGTTCCATTGTATCAATGTACCACATTTTGTTTATCCATTCATCAGCTGATGGACATTTGAGTTGTTTCCACCTTTTGCTGCTATAAGAATTCGTGTACAGGGGCCGGCCTGGTGGCACAGTGGTTAAGTGTGCACATTCCGCTTCAGCAGCCCGGGCTTCATGGGTTCGGGTCCCAGGTATGGACATGGCACCGCTTGGTAAGCCATGCTGTGGTAGGCGTCCCATATATAAAGTAGGGGAAGATGGGCACAGATGTTAGCTCAGGGCCAGTCTTCCTCAGCAAAAAGAGGAGGATTGGCAGCAGATGTTAACTCAGGGCTAACCTTCCTCAAAAAAAACCAAAGAATTTGTGTACAAGTTTTTGTACAAGTGTCCCAACAAACACTTGTCTTAGGTTTTACAATTTGCAAAGCGCTTTTCATAAACGTTAACTCATTTGCTCACCACAATTCCAGCACCTAAAAACTACTCTGACTGCAGAACTATGAAGTGGCAGTTTTCCTACTCAGATCTCATACTCTTCTCACTAGACACCGCTCTACCTCTCCTTACCCTTGGCCAGGGTTTTGACCGTAATAATTATGAGTGATGTTCAAAGAAAAGCATAGCAACTCAGAAGTGAAATGCACCTTCTCCAAACTTTCCCCAATGTGACTTAGATGACCATAAACATTTTTCAGAGATTTGACTAGTTCCAAGAGGAGGTCATTTTGTTAGTTTTATTGTCCTCATTTGAAAGATTTTGTCATATATCTCAATTGAGAGAATTTTGCCTCTTAGTACAAGTGGTTCCCTTTGTATTTAAGGGCCTGCAGATTACATATTAATATTCATTATGTAGAGCTTAGGTTTCGAGGTTTACTAATTGAAACAGAAGTTACAGCAAACATTTTAAGGAATAGACACAGGCCTCCATTCAAGTCAAGTCATCTTCATTGCACCGTTCTGTAGCCTAGTCTGTGAGGAGCTGAAAGGAGAAATCAAGCTAAGTTTTGAGATACCTCCCTTGGCATGAGTGGAGACTAGGGCTGGGAAGTTTTTGGTTATTGAAGTCTTGGGGAGCAGAGGCAACTGAAGAGAGATCCTAGAGAAAGGAAAGAGCTGAGAGATACTCCAAGATGGCGCTAAGATTCTAGAACACCTTATGCATGCCGGGGCTAGTCACCATTCTAACACAAGAGGGTTTCAGTTCCGATCATTCAGGGGGAATTCTATTTGGAAAAGCAGTCTGTATTTGATCATTAGAGTGGCCAAACACCCCACCTGCTTAGGACACTCATGGTTTATGCCTATTGCCCAGCATAATTAATAATAGTATCCCTTTACCTCCAAAATGCCCCAGCTTAGATGCTCAATTATCTGGTCATCCTATTTATAATGGAGCTAGGCAGAAAATTAATATTTGTTTTAAATAAGTATATTTATCCTGTAATGTTTAGGGGATATTTCGTTAGATACAATTTTCTTGCCTTCTTGTGAATGTGGGAAAATTAGAATTTATATGAAAAATGATTCAGCTTAAGCCAAAGAAACATATCTACCCTTTGAAGATATTACCATACCTATTTTAGCTTTCTCGTTAGTAAAGGAGATTTTGCTATATTATCTTAGATTATCCTATTGCTTATACATTGTGCTAATAATCATTAATAATCATTTTAATGCCATATACCTTAAGCAAACCACTATTTTTCTTATATTTGTAAAGTTATACAAACTCAAATATGGCAAATTGTCTGTCACGTTAAGTAAATATTTTATGAATGCCATTTTGTTACCTGTGCTTTATATGGATACTTGTCAATGGATACTTAAGATATTTTTATGTCAATGTCAAATACTTACGATCTGTTTAACTGTTGGGTATTTCTTAAGCTAGGTCTGGTGATATATCCCACTGTTCATTCCACTGAGTTTGGAGCCTAGGGCTTTAGGGATCTAGAAGGTAGCAGGTAGTAACCAAAGAAATAGAGACCCCCCCCAACTAAGGGAGCCACTCTTGCTTTGAATTCAGGTCAGATTAAAGGATTTAGCAAGCTTACATTTTTTAGAATAAAACATCATTTTACAATTTGCTTTCAAGGAAAACTTTCTGTAATATAGAAACAAGTGATGAAGTATTTGAAAGTTATTTCAACATCTAAAGTCCAAAATAGTACATGGCTTTTGTTATTACTTTGCATTATAATTTTCAACTAATTTGTGATTTTTTTCACTCGTTGCTTCAAAGAAAATTTTACGTGTCATTAACTTTCTTAATTGTTTTAGAAAACTTCAGTTCTTTCTAAAAAGTAATTTGACAAATACACCCTTCACTGCAAGAGAAGGGGAACATTCTCAGACCACTGATTGATGAGCTTATTGCGATTTGAGCAAATTCCAGTATTATGTTTCTAGAGTGGATGGAGAGCAGAGCATGTGCTGCCTTCTCCCTTCCTGTCCAGTCACCTCCCCCACCGTCAGACACACAGATGATGTATTGCAGTCCTGGAACTGTCGGATCCTGGAGGAGGTTGAGAAACTAGAAGAAGGTGCCAAAAACATGATTTCATAAGGTTTGACTTGAGATTGAGTCAACTTTCTTGAGCGTCTTAAAATCATGTTTCATGGAATTTTATTTCACAAAGAAAGGGAGTGTAGAAGGCTTGGACCCTGAAGACTGCCAGTTATGGATCATTAAATCCACTAAGCAAATGTAAATCTAAAAGGAAGGATTCCAACAAAAGAACTTGAAGTTGATTTTTTGTTTAAAAGGACAGAGAGTTATTTGGGAGATAGCTAGAACTCCCTCCCTGAAGGGTTTGTTTATAAAACAGGCCTCAAAGTTATAAGGAAATGTTGACTTTAAAAAAATGTAGTATATATAGTTTTATTTAAATGACTGTGATAAAGTTGAAAGAAATGCTGCCTCAAGAAAATTCATAGGATAGAAAAAAGAACAAAATTCTGGAATTCAGCAACTACTTTCCAACGTGAAATTTTAAATTTGAAGATTTTTCACAAGGCTTAATTCCATAAAAATATTTATAGGAATTACCTAAAATGAGTTATATATCAATTAAGTATTATATTTACATGCTGTTTATTTTGAATTGAATAAAAAATAGTGCATGCAGCAATCACTGGTACTTAAGAATGTATGGTATTAATTTTTATTATTATTTAAATATATATGTAGGTATTCCTAACTATACCTAAATATTAATCAAAGATGACTATAATTAATACTTTATTTAATGGATAGTATAGGTATAGAAAGCATTTTTACTAACATATTCTATTATATAATGAAATCTTTTCTTAATAGTTGACCATTTTAGCTTCTTGGGCAAAGGAGGGTATTATAAAACGCTATTTCTCCAGACTTAAATGAGTACCTAACTTCCTGCTGACTATCTGCTTATGCTTAGTTGACAAGAAGCACTATGGGGATGACTGAGTGTCATGTCATTGTTTAGAAACAACAACATTTTGGTTTTATGTGATTCACTGAGCTGGCTGTGACACGCTGAAGTAACGAAATGTGGGCCCTCCTTAATCCTCCGTGAATAAGTAGAGGTATGCACTGAGGAATACAATTAATTGAGTAAAGGTGAAAATGCCATTTCTGAAAGTGAGGGAGTAGTTTTTCCTTACTTTTGTTAGTGTTACAGAGAACCGTACAAGGAAGACAGAGGACAGAAGAGTGTAGGACAAGGGCAAAGCTATGTGGAACCCGTCGCCTGTGGAACTGGGCAAATGTACCTTGTGTTTTGGTTCTGAAGGATGCCCACTATGATCTTTTCACCCCTCCTGGTTCTCACGAAGACGAAACTAAATTTAGCAAGCCAGTTTTGTGAGAAGTTACCAGGAAAGGAGTGGAGGATAAACAAAAGAACAAAGGTCACCTTTAGAAAGCTGTTCTACTAGATCTTGCTCAGAAAACCATGCAGGTATCCAGAGGCCGAGAGTGGAAGGAGATAGGTGGAATCAGCAGAATGAAAAGAATTAAAAAGTCTAATGATAAGTAAACATGGAGGGGGCAAAGAAAAGAAAGAATAAAACAAAACTTCCTGTTTATCTTTTTAGCATAACTCAGGATTCATCCCCCATTCTCTGATTGCTTGTCTGATTCCTATTTAAAAAGTACAAAGAACAAAATTTAATTTTTAGATGATCCCATGTCTCAGATTTGTGAAGATTTTGCTCCCCTTTCAACCTCCCACTACTCCCCTTTATTAGGACTTGAATCCTAAAAAATAACTAGGTAAAAAGAAATACATCTCTGTTTATTGTGACATAGAATAAAGCTATCAAACCAATCCATTCTCCTTCTTTGTAAAATTTCTTGTTTTGAGACAGGAGATAGTTTCATCACAGGAAGCAATTCGAATCCATGATTCTATGAAAAAAGAAAACGTAAGAATTCTTTCTCTAGTTCAGTCATCTATCGCCGACAGGGTGTCCAGTTCTTAAAAAGTACTTCACAGAATAAAATTGAGATTTCAAAGTAAAATGAGATTAAAAAAAACCATATACCTTGATGTTCAGAATATAATATGGAATTGCAAACAAGATGTTTCCCAACCTTAAAGCATACTTAACTAAAAAGCCGACCTTTTTAAATGTCCAATTTATGGTGAATTCCAGCTACATTCTATTAAACTAAGGTGTGAAAATATTTTAATGTGTAAGAAAAACTATCGTGTTGTCCTGTATTCCTGACATTAAACATCTGAGTTTTAAGGGCTGTAATGTTTGGACATCAACTGTAAAATTGTAAAAGTTTTTACACCTTTAAACTAAAAACCTTTTTAAAGAAGTCTTATCAATATGGAAAATTCTAAAGATTGTGTGTATTCCATGGATATATATCTTAAACTGTTTTGTGGTTTTTGGAAAATGTGTTTTTCACTGTACATCCAAACTGGAATTTTGTCATTCTCTTGTTTATTTCTCTTCGAAAACACAGTTTCTTATGTTGAAGCTCTAATATATATTTATGTGTTCCTACATAAATATAGATATATATTTGAACACACACATATATGAGCTTAAAATGATTATTTTACTGATGCTTCTTGAAATGACAGTGTTTTAAGAAGGGAAGTAAGTTCACATAAAATCTAAAGGTCTTTTTTCGGTTCAGTGTTTAGAAAATTCTTGATAATTTAGAATCTTCCACAATGGAAAGTAAAGCATTCTGTCACAAAAGCTGGGAGGATGAGACACAAGGTCAAAGGGCGTTTTAGAAACAAACAGCTGGACCAGTTTATTTAAACAGATACAGGGATGGGGGAACTGACCTCTGTTTGACTTATAGTGGGAGGAGCAAGAATGTCGTTTTATTACTTTGCCCAGAAGGAAAATGTTGTGTATCTGAATTCATCCCGAAGCCAGCTAAACACATGGCTTTGCTGTATGTAGCATAATTCCAAAGACAATACATATAAGATAGTCTAGGATAATGATAAAACACACTAAAGAAAATCAAATGTTGAGAAGGTTTTAAGATTGAAAAGTGATGTTGTTTTAAAAAAATGAATTCTTTTGCTGTTTACTTAGTTATTTTTAGATAAAGATGTCCACTGTGAGCTCAGATAGTATGTTTCATATAAGTATAGGAATGATAATTCAGTAACATTCTGAGAGCTTATTATGTTCTATATGTATCGATCATCTTCATTATTTTGAAAAAAATTTGTTTTAAATTAAAGTTTTCAGAACTGAGAAGCTCCAAGTATACTTACTAATGCTGTCAAACGGTTCAGACAAAGTGATTAGGTGTTCTTAATTTTTCAGTGTTTTTAAAATTTTTATTTTATTTAATGAAAGGATTCCCATCTTTATATCTACATATCCTATAGGTAGGCTACATCTGTGTTGTCAATAACAGAAATGGTTATTGCCACCAAAAGAGAAGCACATAGCACCTAGGACCTGTGGGCCCTTAGCCAAGAGGCTGTGGTGAGGTGCTTGCTCTCAACATGGGGACCAGAACAGGCCTGGAAGAGCTGCATTTAGTCTTGTCCACTGAAGACTTTCAGAGGGACACAGACATGTGTCTGTGCATACTGAGCAGAGAGTGGCCCAAGTGGTGGATGGACTCCAAATCCCAGAAGGACTCACATTCTAGAAGGAACTTGTTAATAATCAGAGATATTTAACCTAGGGAGAAGAGAGGAGAAGCCTATGGGGCATGATGGCCATAGTTTAAATATTTGAAAGGCCATCCTGAAGAAGTGAGGTTAGAATTGTTTCAGTTACCCCAAGGAGTTGTACTGGTGAAAGAATTTTAGATCAAGTAAGGCAGAACCTTCTAACAGTTGTCTTGCCCACAGACGGAGTGGACTCTCAGGTAAGGTGGCTAGTGCGGTATTAGGAACAGTCCAGCAGAGGCTCCCCATCTACTTGGTGGGCATATCAGAGAGGGGATTCATGTCAGTGACCAAGCTAAGTTAAAGCTTCGTCCAAACTTGCGTTGTAAGTTTTCTATGATTCCATGGGTTTAATAATCATGGATTCAAACCTGAATTGGTTATCATGAACTGATCTTTGGAAGTCTGAATGTCTAGGTGTGAAGGAGGCAAGCTTTGGAATGCAGATAACTCAAGTCACTGGATCTTCTTATCCGTAACCTTATTGTCGTCTATATACAAAGAGTACAGTCATCAGAATCCCCAATCTACAACATGTTCAGTCATGCTTGTTCCCAGACTCAACAGTAGGACTGTTGCCAGTGGTGACTGGCTCAAAACCAGTTCATTTTTAGATATCTATTTAGTCTGGAATATTCTAGATGGGTGGCACAGTAGTGGCCATGCTCCGGTCAGTATGTTAGAGACCCGGGTGCTCACTATGTTTTGCCAGCTGTGTGTCATTCAGCAAATTATTAACATCTCTTGGTTAACAAGTGACCTCAAATAAGTCACCTTAATTTCTCTGAGCCTTAGCTTCTCATCTGTTAAAAACACTCCTCCTATTTTTAAACAGTACAAATCACATCCATAAAATATTATGTTTTTAAAAGTGCTTTAAAAAAAAGTTATCAGACAGAGTTCCTCCCCTTGAAGAGCCTGCAGATTATGAACACTACCATAGATAAAGAGCTGTTTTTTTGCTCTCTTACCTATGTTAGTTACTATGAAAATTACTTTTGGTATATGCAGAATATTAATATTAAATAATTTTCTAATTGGTCATGCAGTGAAGGCAGCTAATGAAAAAGCAGATTTTTTTTTTCATTTTAATTGGTTATTTCACATGGTGTTTGTGCTACACCTGTGCTTATAATGAGAATGGAGAATTAATCTAACCTTCTGCTCACATGATTCCAATTTCCATGGTTTATACAAGATAATGATAACCTGATTTGCAACATAATTTGTTGTAGATCTGTGTTTTAAGTATTTTTATTAGCAGTTCAGGGACTTCATATATAAGAACTGGTATATATTGCCAATAAGAGCTAGCACCAACAATGTCCTTTTAGTTAGATTCCAGTTTCATCATTTATTTTAATTATTTCTCAGATAATGAAAGAACATAAGGATATAGGATATTGAGAATCTTAAAATGTCATGAAGTATACATTTTTATTTAAAAAAATCTGTCCGTGTCTATTTAATGGTTTGGTTTTAGGAACTATTTTCCTTCCTGAAGTGGGCAGACTTACAAACTAGAATTCACACTCGACTATGGATCCTTCAATTATTAATAGTGCATTATTAAACTTTTCACTGTATTTTTTTATGTGCTGCTCGTGTTTAATATATTCAAATCTGAACTGAGAACTAAAAGCAATTTATTATTGCAGTATCTACCACGTCCTGTTCATTTTCTGTATTCGATATGTAATTCTTAGTATTACGCAGTACAAACGGATCTTAAGAGTTAGAAATTGCATGAGCATGGCTTTGGAGAGCTTGTATTAACCACTTTTTAAATTTTTCAGTGGACAGCCACTTTTTGAGGGGCAACAGAAATTGTAAAAAAAACTTATTAAGACGCTT